>NC_056525.1:66431729-66535434 GCF_019175285.1 Sceloporus undulatus | reverse complement strand
TGTGTTAAGTGTATTTGCTTTTAACTTATACTGTTAGCTGCTTTAAGTCCTGTACTGTGAGAAAGGTGGAATATCAATCAATCAATCAATCAATCAATCAATCACCCAAGGATTTATTTATATGAAAAAGTAGAATTCTCCTTATCAACTTAAATGATAACATTACTAATGTCAGGAAGCATCTGTGCGGTGTTTTTACCTCTAAAGGGAAGCTCTGAAGTTCTGCAGAACCTTATCAGAGATTATGAGATAAGAAGAGTATGCATAACATCAGCTAGCAGCATGTCTATTATCAGTGATCTCTGGTCATACAGAGCTATGCTGGGTGTGTATGCTATATTTCTATGGATTGGTATGGAAAGTGGGGTGCAGCAGCAAAAGTTGTTCCCACTCACTCAGGTCCAAAACACACTGCAGAAATAATCCACTCTGAGACTGCTTTAACTGCCCTGGCTCAGTGTTAAGGATTCCTGGGAATTGTAGTTTGTTGTGGCACCAGAGCTCTCTGACAAAGAAGGCTAAATATCTCTCAAAACTACAGTTCCCAGGATTCCCTAGCAGTGAGCCAGGGCAGGTAAAGTGGTCTCAAAGTGGCGGGAGGGATCATGGTGCTTCCTTGGCGCAGCATGTACACACACTGTGCCAAAGGAGCACTGAAAAGCCATGGCACTGGCGGCTATAGCGCCCTTTCCGCAGTGCAAAAAGGCCAGATCAGGGCTGTGGTGTGCAGTTGCTGCAGGCCCTATCTGGCAAGGAAAGGGGCTGCATCTTGCCATCCCTTAGGGACTGTCTGTACTGCCCCTGAATTCAGAGTACAAAGGTAATTCGTATTCAATTAACTCAACAGGAGAGAGAGGAGAGGAGGGACTCCCCCAGAAACTTCCCCCTTCCAATAGGCTCAGGCAAAAGCAAACTGCTGCAGCTGTTCCTAGCTTATTGAAGGCACCTATGCATCACCTTTCATCTTACCAGGACCTCTGAAGTGATGTACACAACACAAAAAGATTTAAAAAATGAAATAGCCCCAAAACATTTAAAGCAAACTAAAAATACATCTTAAAAATAATTTAAAATCATTTCATTTATTTATTTATTTCTATCCCATTTTTCTTCTGGCATGGAGAGATGGAGATTAAAATAAAGTATATCAAAAAACAAACAAACAAAAACCACCAACAACCTAATAATAAAAATAAATCTAAAAAGACTGTTAAATAAGCAATCCTATTAAGACACTAATGTTAAACCAGTTTTGTTTGTTCAGTTTATCAGTATCCTTCCCAACTTCAAATAAAAGTGAATTTAAAAAAATGTTTCAGAAATTATAATGCTTAATGGAGGTGTCACTTGGAATCAAAGTTGTTGCATAGCCTCCAATGTCCTGATTTGGTAGGGACAGTCCCAGTCAAACCTCTCTTCTCCCATTGCTTTTAAAATGTCCAGTTTTTCTTTCACATTCCCCCTTTGCCCTCAGTTTACTTCAGTTGCTTCAAACTGAGTACAAGTGCAAAAGCCGTCTGTGCTCAACTCAGTGTGGGGAGAGGAGAGGACAGAATCTTGACCTTTCCTGTATGCTCCGGCAAAAGCAATCTCCTGCAGCCTCTCCCAGTTTATGTGTTCTTCCTCATTAGTAACTTTTGCCATCTTGGCCAAGGTTGCTTGGTCAAAGTATCCCACTTTTCATTTGTGAAATGTTGGAAAGCATGTGATTACTTTTGAATATTTGTGCTGCCAGAAAGATGTTGCACCAGTTTTGTGTGTTTGAGTGATTCAGAGGTCTGGTGTGGTTAATCCAGATGTTCAAAATAATGGATCAGTTTCCTGGATGTTTTAAGGTTAACCTAAACATCATTTTGAGATTCTAACAGATAATATGTTTATATGGATTATGAATTTATTGCCTATGTTTGTACTTCTTGAGAGATGATGCTGACATTTTCAAAGTTAGTTCCATAATGGAAGGTTTTTTTAAAAAAATTCACAAGAAAAGAAGTTTTATATTTTTAAAAATGTATATTGGTCCATGAACTATATATTGTACACACATCAGTCTAAACAACCATTTATTTGGGTGACTCCTTAAGACAGCTAAGAAAACCAGAAGAATTTACAGTTTCTTGGTCCTGATTAACTCTGCATCAGTAGATGCAGTATCCACACTGCAGAAATAATCTGATTTGACACCACTTTAACAGCCATGGCTCAATGTTATGGAATTCTGGGAATTGTAGTTTGTTGTTGCACAACAGCAAAGCAAAGCTCTGGTGCCACAACAAACTACAGTTCCCAGAATTTCTGCTCTGGTAACCTCTCAATTAGATTTCTGTAACGCGCTTTACATGGGGCAACCCTTGTACCAAACCCGGAAGCTTCAATTAGTGCAGAATATGGCTGCTAGGCTGGTTACTGGATGTTCCAGAGCCAGCCATATAACACCAGTCCTAAAAGATCTTCATTGGCTGCCTATTCACTTCCGGGCCGAATACAAGGTGTTGGTTATTACCTATAAAGCCCTAAATGGCTTGGGCCCAGGGTACTTGGAGGACCGCCTCTCCCCATACAATCCGCCCTGCACTCTCAGGTCGGATGAGAAACATCTTTTAAGAGATCCGGATGCTAGGTATGTTTCATCTCGGAGGGCCTTTTCTGTTGCAGCCCCACAGCTCTGGAACTCCCTCCCCAATGAGCTCCATACTTCCACCTCCCTTGATGTCTTCAAGAAAAACCTGAAGACTTATTTATTCCGCCAGGCTTTCCCCCCGTGAGCCTTGTTGTTATGCTCTTCCCCTTCACAATGTTTTGTTGTATTCCATTCTACACAGCCACTTGTATGGATGTTGTTGTTTGTAATTGTTTTTACTGCTATTATTGTAATACTGTTGGGGTGTGGGGTTGTGATGTTTTTATCTGTTTTTATCCTTGTTGTACACCGCTGTGATCTTTGGAACAGCGGTATAGAAATAAATTATTATTATTATTATTATTATTATTATTATTATTATTTAAAGTAGTGTCAAACTGGATTATTTCTGCAGTGTGGATACAGACTTAGTGCTATCTTACTTAATTTTTAGGACTTGTTCTAAAAATTTGGATTATTAATTTCAGTTATTCTTCCAACCCTAAGAAGAAAAAAGCAGGAAATCATTTTGTGTCATCTTTTGTCTGCAATAACTGATAAGTAGAGTAGACTAGGAAAAGAGAAGAGCAGATAATTTTGGGGGGGGGGGGGGTGAAGACCACTGAAATCATTTAAGGTCAAAGCAAAACAGTGTACTTCAATGTATTTTTCTTTTTGTTTGTTTTCAGACTGGTGGATGATCGGTGTGTGGTGGAACCTGCAGCTGGAGATCTGGATAATCCACCCAAGAAGTTTCGAGGTAAGAGAACAGTCAAGCTAGAATTTTGGGTGGATCTGCTTCTGCTGTAGATTCCCTTGAAATAATTCTTCACTGTATAGCTACCATCTCAGAATTTGCTTTTAAAGTGGTACAACATCACTGTTATTAGTCAGCACCAGGGGTACTTATTGGGCTCTGTTAGAGAGAAATACACTGCTAAGCAAACTACAGAATTTAAATCCTTCTGCTGTTAAGACTGACAAACCAAAGATGGAACATGTTGTTTCATGCTTGCTGCTCTATTTGTGCATTCAGGGGTGCGCTCTTTGAGAATATCTAGAAAACCTGATTGTTCTTTTTGTTCCTGTTTATTCAGTGTTGGCCACTTGTTTAGAGTGGATGAGTAGTCTATAAATATATGCAAACTAATAAAAAAATAGCTAGCTAAATAAATATTCTAAAATTTGACTGGGATACCTATTAAGAACGCAGTTCACCTTCACAGTTAGTATGCTGCTGTTGAGTCAAATACACTGTATCTTAGAAGACTCATGTAGAAGCCCTTCTTCAGCTGATGATAGGTTGGCTTTTTACAGTCTGATGCTCTCCCTGTTTTTTTTAAGACAAGAATTCTCACAATCCCTAGCCAGCATGTTTGGGATGATGGGTATTGCAGTCCAGTAAATCTGAATGGCATCTGATTGGGGGAGGCTACCATTGCACATCCTGGGCTAATTTCTTTCAGCGCCCAGTGCATAGCGGATTTCAATTAACAATAGGAGTACAGCTGTATAGTAGGTCTGTGTAAGAGTAGGTCCTTGGGTGTGGAGTAATCTCAGTTCCAGGCTGGGGTAGGGAATCTGTGGTCCTCTAGGTCCAGTTTTGCTCCTCTAGGTCATGCTGTCTGGGTTGCTGGGAATTGTAGTCAAGCAACCTCTGGAGGGCCACAGGTCCCTTAGATCAAGAGGAATGGGACTACTAAGGTACAACACATAATAGCAGCTTATCAGGTATGGGGAGTACCCTGGTGAAGAAGGGAAGGGGCTGTCCTGGTTTCTGCTGAAAAGCCATTCTACACGGGCCTAGGGCAAGACTGGAGATGTGAAGGTCTGGAAAAAAAATTAAGAAAAAAACACATTTCTTTCCCCCCCCTGAATCATGCTAAAATAAAACATTCAATAATTGGTTTTCTTCCTTCTTTTCATTTTTTTCTGTTTTTTTCTGTTTTTTTCCATTTTTGACACCATGAGTTACTGCATCAGGTGACATCAAGCCTAGTGTGTCTAGAGTTTCACACAGGGACAGGATAGGAATGGGATCGCTCCCTATTCTTATCCCTTCCGTGGCCTGAGTGAAAGTGATAGGACAAATCATCTTCACAAATCAGCTGAAAGCGCTTTCAGTCATCATGGTAATAACAGGTTCTTTCGTTATAACAAAAGGCTGGAAATGGCAGTAGAAAGCACTTTCAGCTGATGGCTAAAAGCTCTTTTCAGCCAGCTTTCATATGAAAGTGATTTGTGCTATCACTTTCACTTGCGCTTCCCGGGTAGCTGAATGACGGATTCAGCACGTTTGTGAGTGAAAGTGATTTGAGTGATCACTTTTACTCGAACTTCCCTGCCAGGTCATTTGTAAAAGTCCTTCCTGTGATTGGTTGGGAAGGACAGGACAGGGATGGGACAATAATGCCCCATCCCTAATGTGATAAACTCCAGAGGAAATAAAGGTAGAAACAAAGGTAGAACAATTAGTTATGTTACATTTGAGAACTGGATTTTAATATTTGCAGTGATGCTGTCTGAACACTATTAACTTATTGGCCACAAGAATTAGTAGCACTCTGAATTTATTAAACCATTCAATCAGGTAAAGATCAGAAAAGCAAGGATGATGAAGGATGCATAGTTTTAAAGCTGAAGCAAAATTAATAGGCTACAATTTGAGAATTGTTTCCCCAAGGCTACTAGTGGAGCATCTCTTTTTCACCTTGTAGGGATTGTTTCCCCTTGAATGGAAAGAAGTTATAGGTACGGTTAAATAAACATGGTACAGAAATGCTTTGTCTGTTGCTCTAAATCTGCTGAAGGGCTTGTGGGAAACCTTGGGCTAGATAGATATTTCTTCTATCTTTATTTATTTATTATTTTTGGATGGTTGTTATCCAACCAAAAATTGTTGTTATCTGCATGGTGCCCCCGTCAAAAAAGATAGTATTTGCATAAATGTAAGAGCTGTTTGTGTTACTTCATTTTACAAGCCCTAAGCAAGATCAGATCCATCCCTGTATTAGTTGTTATACACAGGAAGAGGTAACCCCACCCAAGAACACTGGATAATCTGAAAGAAAAACAAAGCAGAGCACAGGAATATGGCTAAAACTTAAAGCTGAGTAAGATGGAGTTGATTCCCCAACACATTGAGACAGATCACATTATTATATGAAAAATGAGGAAGAAAGGGGAGGAAAAAAAGGAATATAGTAGCACCTTTAACACTGGTTGTTTACTTTATTTTATTTTTATTATAGCATGAGCTTTTGTGGCTATAAACCCACTTCTTCAGATGCAGTACAGAGTTATTTTAAAGCATCAGATTATAAAACATATTCAGACTCTTGTATTTATGTATGTAGTGCACCATGCAGCCACTACATCTGTTAATACAAGAATCCTTGCTGCAACCCATATAACAAAAAGAGTCTTCTCAGAGAGAGTTTTGAACCCAGGGAAACGGACTTTTGGTAAGCAGATTTATTGCTTTCACACATTAACACCAACTGGCCACTTTAAAGGTCTGGAAAACCTGTATCACCCTGCCCCCTTTGAAAATTTAGGGTAAGGCACATGAGTCCCAACAAATACTAGGTACTGTAGACTATATTCCAGAGGCAGAAACTGGCAAAACCACCTCTTAAGTATTCTTTGTCTAAGGAGTTTATCACATAGGAGGAATTTCTCTTAATTTTGAATGAAAAGAAGTGGGGCCAGAATGCATTCACATGAATTTGCTAGTTCAGTGAACTTACATGAATTCGAATTGCATTCGAACTGACTTCCCATTGCCTGAAAATAGCTTGCCATTGCCCAAAATTGTGAGTGATCATGTCTCACGCAATAACGTGAAACCCCATGATTGCGTTCGGACTGACTTCCCATTGCCCGAAATTGCGTGTTGGTAGTCTATCACGCAATAACGTTAAACCCCATGATTGCGTTCAGATTGCCAATGGATTATACTTCCAATTTCCCTTGTCTGATAAACTCCTAAGAAAACTCTGTGAAATTCATGGAGTCACCATAAGATGACAGTTTGAAGACACATGCACATTCATATAAGCCACTCCTCTTTGGAATAGTTCAGTGATCCTTCCCTTGACTCATGTTTTGGTAAATATTTCTCATTCATGCAACAGTCACTGATTTTAAAGGACCTCTTTGTGTGTTGGCTGCCTGATGTCCTGAATCCTGATCCAAAGGGGAAAGGGAATGTGTCATTGAAAGGGCAGGGCATTTCTTGGCCTTTGAAATAGGAGGCCAGAGCCAAGGCAGCCACATAAGCAAGCTAGATTCCTGGTCTTAGTTCCTTGAAATCTTTCCCTTTTCTATTCCAGCCATCCTCAGCCTAGCACCCTTTACATGTGCCAGTCTACTGTTTCTACCATAATTTGCCAGCATGGGCAACACTGAACTGTTGATGTCAGAATGTATGGACATTTACATTTGTCAAGTCTACCTCTGGCCCAAAGAGTCTCCCTTTTTATGGTTTGGAAGATAAGAGAGGTGGCATGTTCCTGTGTAAACAGATACAACAAATAGCAAACATAGCCTTCTGCAATGTGTAATAGTAATGGAGTGTGAGGAAGACATGGGCTGTGAGGTTCTTAGTGTTGGAAATGAGCATTCAAAGTATTTCCTTTTATAATCTGCATACTGCTGGTGTATATATGAGATTGTCCTATATCACAGTGAGGAGAAACAGCAGTACAAGGATCTGGGAATATCTTTATAATATGCCACTTTCATCTTGACTCTTCCTAGCTGATCTGAGCTTAAAATAATAATAATAATAATAATAATAATAATAATAATAATAATAATAATCCACAATCTATGATTGCAAAGCCATAGGTTGGATTCTCTGCCATAGAGTACTGTATCTGTCAAACATACAGGCATGTAAGGTGTTGGATGCAGTCTTGCCCTGGAACTGATTGTCCTGTTGTCATTATAAACATATTTCTCATGGATCTGTTTAGTTGTGTGTGTGTTTTAGAATTGACACACACATTTATTTAACATGTTTGAGGCAGTACAGACCGGCACTTTGTGCCGGCCAGACTGCAGAGTAGGGCTGAAGCAGGGCTGAGCATTCACACGCTCCAAACCCTTCTTCCTCTGCTAGGGCGCCATCTTGGCACGCACCCATTTACAAGGAGAGCACCACGATGACATCCCTCATGCACAGAGTCCAAACAGCGCTGCATACAAGGGGCTTCTTTTTGCTCCATGTGCAGGCCGCAGCATGTGGTTGCTGTGACCTGCTTGTGGGGCAGAAAGGGGCAGTGTCTCGCTGCCCCTTCCTGCCAATCTATAGAGCCCCTTTGTTTCTCCACATTTTTTTAAAGGAGATGTCTAGCAAAAGGAAAAGCACAAAACTGCAAACGCAATTTTAAAAAAAACTAGGAATATCATTATTTTAAAAAGAATAGACATGTAAAGGACTGGTAGACAAAACCAGTAAGAAAAGCAGTTAAAATGATACAAAGCCTGTTTGTTTGTTTTTAAAATTCTTTTTGTGTTTGCATTCTTCCATCTCCCTGTTTAAGGGAGTGCTACATTTTTTGGGGAAGATAAACCATAACAAACAAATGGGAAAAATAAAATAAAATCTGGTCCCAGTTCTTTCTGAAACACAGAGCTGACCTATTCAAGAGGAAGATGGTACAAAATTCCAATGTTCATCCTACAACATTGGGTGAGGCTCATAGGATGTGGGTATCCTCTGGCAGACTGCCATTTTAAGCTTGTCTCAATTAATAGTGTGACAATTAAACGACTTGCCTTTGCTGATATTACCATTTGACTTAATATTTTGACCTAACTTTTTTTAAATTGTCCTTTTACTTTTGGGAATTTTATATAAAAAAAACAATTGCAGGTGCCATTAAATAGTTTTATTTCTTTTTCTTTTTCTATGTGAGATAGAAAGAGTTGCAATTATGCCATTGATGAAAGCATTGGCCACTTCATGTTTATCAGCCTCTTGATGATGTTTTTGCTGACTTAGGAGTGTTGTTCTTTCCTAATTTTCTTCTTGAAGGAAGCAATAAGTGATTTTAGCCATTTTCTTCTCAATCCGAGAAATACTTCAAAAACTATGCAATTTTTAAGGACTTATTTTGCACAAAATTCACACATGGATGTTTTGCAGAAAATAGTATTTTCTTTTTAAAAAAAAAAAAAAAAAAAAAAAAAAGAAAATAGTATTTTCTACACAAAAAATGTTGTGTTCTGCAGAAACTGTGAAACCCAGTCCAGGATTCTTGACCCTTGAGAAACATGTTTTTCAGCCATTTGTCAAATATTTGTGAATATCCCATCCCCACTGCTGATACAGGTGCTGAAAGAGAAATATAACCCATTGTTCTCCTTTGTCTAGTCCTTGCCTTGTTTCTTTGGCCATAGTGCAGAGCTGAAGCACTCAAGAGAAATAGAATAGAAATGAATGGTATGCAGGTCTTTTACCTGGTCCTGATGAATTTTCTACAGGCATCCATGACATTTGCTTTACTGTGGACTTTAAAGGTGGATTTAACTCTACAAGGATATGCAGCAGTTACCTGGCACAAAACTCTACATATTTAATCCTTTCCATTCTGGGATTTAGTGTAACTGACCCTGAATGCAATGCCATTAGGACTTGTACTGCTCCAGGGCTGTTTCTGTTTTGACGTCACTGGATTTCAGTAGGAACAGGTTCAGGTTACTGCACAGAAAACTGTGGAAGCAATAACATTATCATAAAAATAGCTGGTCCTCCTAAAACCCAGGGAAGAAAACATTCACATGCTTGAGAACTGCTTCAACTGAACTTTTGTGTTCTACCTTCCAACTTCTTTCATGGCTAACTTCAGTGAGATTTACCTGCTATAGCTCTATCAGTCACACATAGGGATGCCATATCCCGGTGGCCGCTGGGAAAATCCTGCTTTTGGGGGCCCCTCCCGGTCCTGGTCTGATTTGGCCCCCACCCATGTATTTGTCCCGGTCCGGGGCCCGCTCCTGCGGCCATTGCCGCTGCTGCTAATGCGGCTGGCCGCGGCGCCAACCAACCTCCTCCTCCCCTTCCTGGAGTGGTGGGCAGTGCCAACCCACTTCCGGCTCTGCCTTCCTCCTCTTTCTCGGCGGCAGCAGCGCCGCCGCTGCGCCTCCTACGCCAGGGCTTTTCCGCTTGCACGCGCAGGGGGCTCTAAAGCAGGAGCTCGTCCCCTGCTTTGGCCAGCTGGCCAAAGGGGATGGGCTCCTCAACGCGCACCGCCTGGGCCTCAGCAGGGGCCAGCGGCAGCGCGTGCGCCTGCCCCACTTCCCTGCACGCTCGCGAGCCTAAAGAGGAGGAGGAGGGGGGGAGCAGAAGGAGGAAAGGTGAGTCAGTGGCCAATAGGTCTGCCTTGGGTTTTTTGGATTTTTTAATTAATTTTTAAAAATATAAAATACTTATTTTTTATTAATTTTATTATTGCTTGTTTTATATTTTATTTCATTAATTTTTTAATAGGGCTTTGTTTTTATTTTATTAATTTTAATTATTTCTTTTTATTTTATTAATTTTTATTATTGCTTTTTTCATTATTTTTATTATTAAATATATACTCCCCTGTCTTGTTTTTATTTATTTTTTCATTATTTTTATTATTAAATATATACACCCCTGTCTTGTTTTTATTTATTTTTTCATTATTTTTATTATTAAATATATACACCCCTGTCTTGTTTTTTATTTTTTCATTATTTTTATTATTAAATATATAAATATGGCCAGAAAGGGAAGTTCATTTCTGCCATCTGTCTAGGAATAATGCCAAAATGTCCTCCATTTTGATCATTCCTTAGAAACATGCATTTAGATTAACATTTTTAAAAAATCATCAAATTTCTTCGCATGTCCTCCATTTTGATAAAAAACGTGTCCTACATTTGAAAATGTTGCCCTACATTTGTCCTACATTTGTCCCGGTTTGTAGGTCCTGGCTTATGGCAACCTTAGTCACACACAAAGAATTTCAACACTCTTGGTATTGATTGGCTGACTATTTAGCATTAAAAGGTTTACCATTACTGGTGATAGTTGATCATGCCCATGTCATTTGGGTGGTGAATCCACTCTAGGTTTTAAAATTCAAAGACATAGCCATGTTTGTCTAGGAAATCAGTTTGCAAAAGCGTCTTATAGCACCTTTGTAACTAATTGAATGAAAGAAGCTGGTAGCATGAGCTTTTATAGACTTGAGCCTACTTCCTCAGAGGCATGGGGTGCACTGAAACTTAAAGAAGCTGCCCAACATGATGCTTTCTTTATAGTCTTATGGAGTTTTAAAATCTAACACATAGGCCAAAAGTGATTTGGAGGCATGGCATTCAGATGATGCCCGCCTCTGAATTAGGCCGAAGCTGCACTGCGGCTGCCTAAGATAGTTCAAACCTGGCTGCAAAAAGAGCACAGAAAAAGTGCTCCTTGCTGGCTGTTTGTTGCAGACCACGCTTGGAGCGCTGCTCAGAGGCTGCTCCAAGCTGCCTGTCAGCTTGAGGCCTTTGTCTCTCCTTGTCTGCATATTAAGTGTTAGATTGCAATTCTAGATTGCATCAATAGGAGTATAGTGTCTGCACTGAGGGAAGTAATAGTACCACACTATTCTGCTTTGGTCAGACCTCACCTGGAATACTGCATCCAATTCTGAACACCACAATTCAAGAAGAATGTTGACAAGCTGGTCTGTGTCCAGAGCAGGGTAACCTAACAGGTAGTAGATTCAAATAAATAAATGGTGAAGGGTCTGGAAACCTTGTCTTACAAGGAGAGATTTAGGGAGCTGGGTATGTTTAGCCTGAGGAAGAGAATGTTAAGAGGTGACATGAGACCCATGTTTAAATATTTGAAGGAATGTCACATTGAGGTTGAAGCAAGCTTATCTTCTGAAGTTCCAGAGAATAGGACAAGGAGCAATGGATGTAAACTACAGGAAAAGAGATTCCACCTCAAGATTAGGAAGAACTTCCTGAAAGTAAGAGCTGTTTGACAGTGGAACATGCTTCCCCGGAGGGTGGTGGAGTCTCCTCCTTTGGAGGTTTTTAAACAGAGGCTGGATAGCCATCTGCCAGGGGTGATTTGACTGTGCATTCTGGCATGGCAGGGGGTTGGACTGGATGGCACTTGTGATCTCTTCTGTGATTCTTTTGTAATTTTTTAATATATATATTTAATGATATTTTTAATGTTGTAATTTATCATTTTTTTCTTTGAGTCACCTACTAAACTATGTTGTTGGGTATGTTATCGAGTTTGGATTCATATAAATTTTGGGTGCCAAGTGATCAAAAATCATGACCCCCGACCAAACCCATCGCAGCCGCCATGAGCTGACCACGTAGCCAAAAGTGAGCTGACCACGTAGCCAAACAAGCCTAGCAAGGCATGGCTAAAGCAGAAAAGTAGATTTAAACCTTTAAAACCAGTTCTGGGAGTTGCCATTGTCGCAGGCAACCTGAATGAGGACAAAGGAAATTTGCCTCACCTATTGATGGTATTAAGTACCCGGCCATCTACATAGTAGTCCTCTTCCAAGAGAAGTGGCAGACCCTTTTGTGTATCCATTGTTTAACTTTAGACTTAGTCAATAGATAGCCATCAAGGCCTTTGTTCTGCAGGTAGCCATAGCCTGCAGATATGTTTCGCAGTATAAATAAGACCCAGATTTCGCCCTTCAGTGGGCTTTGTGAGCTACAGTTCCAAACCTCAACTCTGTCGAGCAATCGCTCCAGAGCTCTCTTGGGCACTGCGCTCTGCTGAAATCACCAGGGCAAGCCAAAGCCCACTGTCTCTTTCGGGCCTCTTGCTAGCTAGCCCGCTGGAACTTAGCTCCTAGCCATCGCGGTCACCGCTTGCTTTCTGTTCCCTGCGGCCGTGTTCACCTTCCAACATCCCTCACATCTGTCACTTGGAGAAGACTCTTAAGGTAAATATTTCAATAGTGCCTCTATCTTTTCTCCTTTACCCCCAACTCTTCCCCTCCCTTGCTTTAGCATTGAATGTGTGTGTGCGTGTGTGATCCCTTTTGGTTGTGTGGATTTAATAAATGTTTATATTTTAATTGCAACTCATTGGCATTGGAGTCTCTGTTTCATGGGGTTGGACTAGATGACCTCTGGTATACACATAGGGACCCGATCCGCTGCGTGCGTTGTTAGGACACGCCTCTCGTAAATTTGAGCTAATTAAATTCCCCTGATTTGATAATAATAATAATAAAATTTATTTCTATACCGCTTTTCTGCAGTGATCAAAGCGGTGTACATAGTAACCTATGTTAGGATCCTTCCTAACAGGTAGTAGATTCAAATAAATAAAATAATTCTGAGAGAGAGACTTCCTTCTGCATATATATATATATATATATATATACTCATTTAGACCATGGTATAAGTATGTGTTCATGTGATCCCATTAAAGTTCCTTTTGTGCAGACTGATCCTTGTGGCCTGAATCACTAGCACAGGGAAACTGAGGAGTCCACTGCCAGTTTTGTTTTAAATGTACACATCCTACACTGGAATTTCCTTTTAAGTAGACCCATGGGAACACCACTTAAGTAGGGCTTATATAATTGTCTCATTGCAGAAGATGCAATTTCATATAAATGTTTCAGGCAATTTCTTAAATGAAGCATGTTTTAAAGGATGCATGTTTTAGAAAGCAGAGCTTGGATGGGAAATAAAGTTTGAACTACAGTTACTAGAAGACTCCAGCCAGCATGGCCTCTAGGCATGCTGAACAGGGGATTCTGGATCTTATAATTTTTCTCAAGCTGTACTGAAAAAAAACCACGCACCCTACATTAGCAGCATCCCTTTAAATCCAGCTTATCAAAACATAGTTCAACTAAGAGGTGTCTGGACTTGGCCAGGCTCATGGAAGCTTCTACTCATACCTTGACAGCTCTTGATCCCTCACTTATTGTGGTTTTTGCCTGAGGCTCCTCAGCAAGGCAGGGCCCCATGTTTGAACATGTCAGGAAATATAAGTGTTAAAAAATCCTGTATTTTGTCAGAGGGCCGTAAATGGTTTATGGTTTTTCATTCATTGGGTATCTGTGTGGATGGATTTAACAGGCAGTGTAGCTGTAGTGTGCCATATAATTAGAGCATAAGCACATGATTAATGCATTTCAGAGTCTTCTTCCAGAAGATGCTCAGCATTTACCAGGATCAGCAAGAGTCAGAAAATGTTTTAGTAATGCATTGATAACTTGTTGTATAATTGTATTTGATTTCTGCTGTTACCCGTCTCAATCCTCGGTGGGATACAAATAATAATTATTTGCACTTTGCTTCTGCCCTTCTTTTCAGTTCTCAAGGGATGTTTTAATCAAGTTGTTGAATCTCCAGTGCAGTTGAACCATGCATAACTTGCTTGAAAATGTGCATGTATTCTCTGCATACACATATAAGTCGCCTGTGGTCTTTAAGACAACAACTCCTAGACCATCTTGTCATTGGCCATGGTGCCTGGGACTGATGGGAGTTGCTGTTTAATAGTGCATAGTAAGCTATGATAGTAGGCTATCATGAACCCCACAATTGGTTCACCTTAGGGTGGCCATAACTTGGAAATGATTTGAAGGCACAAAACAAAAAGGAAGGTTATAGTGTACCCAACCTGCCTTAATGATTATGAAAAAGGGAAGGAAAGATCCTGAAGTAAAGGACACGACCTGCCTGCCGCTGTGTTAAAGCATTATTCTGCAACTTCAAGCTCCTTCTTTGGATGTGTCTACACTGCAGAAATTAAGCAATTTGACACCACTTTTACTGCCATTACTGGCTTAATGCTATAGAATTCTGGGATTTGTAGTTTTATGAGATATTTAGCCTTCCCTGTTAGAGAGTTCTGATGGCCCACCAAACTACAAATCCCAGAATTCCATAGCTCTGAGCCAAACTGCTTTATTTCTGCAGTGTGGCAGCAGTCTTCTTCTGCTTTATCATCTCATTTCCTCACCCTAGCTCAGATATGGGCAAAGTGTAGCTTTCTGGAGATTGTAAGGCTACAACACCTATCATTCTTTACTTTACTGTTATGCATGTTAAGTCTTCTAGGACTTGGAATCCAACAGTATCCAAGGGGCCACATGTTTCCCATCCCTGCTCTTGATTTTAATTATGTGGTTTTGGAAGGGGTACATTCTATGTAGATATTTTGAACCCCCCTTTACTATTGTCTTTCCCATGTGTTAGTCAGAGAGAGCAAGGCTATGAACCCACAGCCTGCTTTTAAGTGCTGCAGAAGGGAATAGACAGAAGCAGGTGGTACTGTATGTGTGAAGAAACATAAAATTGTTTCTTTAATCTCCAATAGTGGAGATTAATACAAGAATTAGGGTTCACCAGTTGCACTGGGAAATGTTAAGGGTAGATCTGCCCACCAACGTAAGAGATACAGTACATTATCTATAAGTATATCTATCATATATGTATAGATATATATGTATATTCCAAAAAATAAAATTTGATTTTGCCATTTTATATAAGGAACACCATTTTACTATGCCACTGTATTTAATGGGACTTGAGAATCCATGGATTTTGGTATCTATGGATGAGGGGATCCTGATACCAAACCCCAGCAGATACCAAGGGCCTACTATATTTCTTTTTCTATGCATAGGGATTTGGAGGGTTGGGAACACCTACATGTAATCTCAAGGTGCATGCTACAGAATCTAGGTTTGGCTTTCATAAGGAGCAAAGTCTTGTGAAGGCTGTATTGCAAAGGATGACACAGGCAGACTTTAGTATGTGGTGTGCAAATAGCACAAGCAGCCCTGTGCAATGAGATATGAAAAATGACTCACCTCCAAAACTAGCCAGAAATATATTTTGTACCTCCGTATTCATCATTCTCAGATAAATGACTAGCTGCATGTTTGCCAACTGCATGGGATGAAATCCAAGGGTAGAAATGGGTTTCTTTTTGTGTCTAAAATGTTGAGGCTGCGATTCTAGGAGCAATTAGAGACTTTGAGGGCTTTGAGTTCATCCACCTGGGACTTCCTAGATGTAATTTGCAAACCAATGGAAATTAGCATTGAGCCAAAGTATTTGTCCTAGTGATTTTTTCACATTGCAGGGGAATGGGATAGAAAAGCTCAAGAAGATTGGGTTAATTATGGGTAGAGGTGAATTTTTCTGTTTGGATGTATCTCTAAATTTGAAGTAGCTGAGTTTTTAAAATCATTTTGTCATATATACATGTCTTACCATCACTTCAAGTATTCTGTGTCAAGAACACAGCTGAATGTCTACAATGGCGCAGTGGTTAAATGCCTGGTGGCGCAGTGATTAAATGCCTGTACTGCAGCCATTCACTCAAAACACAAGTTGTGAGTTCAAGACCAGCAAAAGGGCCCAAGCTCGACTCAGGCTTGCATCCTTCCGAGGTCGCTAAAATGAGTACCCAGACTGTTGGGGGCAAATTAGCTTACTTGCTAATTAGCTACTTGCTGCTCTCCGCTATGATTTGGAATAGCGGTATAAATAAAACAATTTTATTAAGTGGTAGCAGTTAAGTGAAAGAAAGCGGGGAGGGATACTCAAGCCAATAGTAATCAAAATAGCCACCAAATTGATGGAGTTGGGGTTAGAGATAGCCTTTTTGCACTTCAGAAATAAGAAGACCTTCTTCAACTGCACAGGGGTCTGTTAAGGGGCAGGATGTGAGGGATGTTCCGGTTCCATAATTCTACTTGTTCCTGGGAGTTCTGATATATTGAGCAAATGAAAGGAAAGGGATATGATATTGCTCCTTATATCCCAAGGGAGATTTTGTTTATATCTTGACTCTGGCCTAGGGCTGGTATCTGTTTCAGTAATGAAGTTCAACAGTGGAAAATTGGAAGAAGACAGCATCTTTGAGCATGTATCTTTTTCTTAGCACCGAGCTTCCTGACATTCCAGTGGGTCATTTTAACTCTTTCCTCCTCACTGCTTCCTTACTCTAATATGCATTTCATACTTTTTTTGTCTGAAAGTCACACATGCCATTTACTTCTAGAAGAACTGATATCCCTTTATGAAAGATGCGTGAGAATCTGTTTTTTTACTATCTGAAAGCAGCAGGACATAGTCACTTAGGGAAAAAACTGCCGTTTCTTCTAACATCTAAATACTGTAGGAGAATTTGTATTCTCACTTCTCTTTTGGGTGCTAAGAGAGTCGCTTTTAAGCTCTACAGAGGTAATGAACTTTCATTGCTCTATGTTTTTTCTTTTCCAAACTGTTCAGATATTCTGTTTGTGATTAATTGGTCACTACAACCACATTAGAAGAGAACAAGACTGAGGCGGGATACAAACCGCCGCTTTGCGGCGTTCCCCCGCTGGCACCATTTGCTCCGCGAGGGAGTCGCAGCATCCAAACCGCGCGGCTCCCGCGCGGAGCAAAAAAGAAGCTCCATTTCGGAGCTTGTTTCTGCGGCGCACGGATGACGTAGCGAAGCGCCAAGGGCGCATTCACTACGTCATTAGCGCCGCGACACGTCTGGATGCTATGCGTCCAGTACGTAAAGATGGCGCCGGCCATGTAGAAGGGCCGGCGCCATCTTGTACGTATTGTATACGTACTAGGGTTAGGGGGTGCGGAAGCACCGCCCCTTCCTAACC
Organism: Sceloporus undulatus; assembly: GCF_019175285.1. Lineage (NCBI taxonomy): Eukaryota > Metazoa > Chordata > Lepidosauria > Squamata > Phrynosomatidae > Sceloporus > Sceloporus undulatus. The sequence goes on along the minus strand of NC_056525.1, from coordinate 66,518,160 downwards.
CTAGTACGTATACAATACGTACTATATGGCGGTGTGTATCCCGCCTTAATAATAATAAAGATGCCAGCCACAGATGCTGGCGAAACGTCAGGAAGAAACTCTTCTAGAACATGGCTACATAGCCTGAAAAACCCACAAAAAACTAATAATAGTAAACATTACAAAAATGGATGATGTTGTTAACATGGGGCCATTCTAATTCCTTGACCTCTTTCCCTTACAGACTGTCTTTTTAGAGTATGTCCCATGAACCGCTACTCTGCACAGAAGCAATACTGGAAAGCTAAACAAACCAAACAGGACAAGGATAAGATAGCTGATGTGGTGCTGTTGCAGAAACTTCAGGTATGATAAGATCCAAGACCATATTAACCAGAGTTTTTTCCTGATCAAAAACTGGCAAAGCCAAAGGACACTTGCATTTCTTCTTGCTGTAGTTTTTGACTCAGATACACTGTTAAGCTACCATAGTTGGTGAGTTTGTGGTTCAGCCTGTGGGTTCAGGTTGTTATGTGCCTTCAAAATGATTCTTACTTATGGTGACCCTATTATAGGGTCTTCGTGATAAGATTTACTTACAGGAGGTTTGTCTTAAACTGAGAGAGTGTCACTTGCCCATGGCAACAAGTGGCTTTCCATGGCTGAGGAGGGATTTGAACCCTGATCTCCAAAGCCCCAGTCTAACACTCGGACCACTACACCATGCTGGATTTCCTACCAAGATGATATTGGACTATAATTCCCAGAAACCCTCCCCATTGGCCATGCTTGCTTTCTAAACCACTGTCCCAAATGTCTCAGTTCACACCACAAGATGGATGTTGTTTATAAGAATACCTGATGCTTGTTCCTATTCCTGCAATCCCAGATTCTTAACATTTCAGTGATTTAGGTTGCACCTGCCCTGCAGAAATAATGTACTTTGACACTGCTTTAACTGCCATGGGTCAATGCTGTGGAATTCTGGGATTTGTAGTTTTGTGAGATATTTAGGCTTCTCTCTTAGAAAGCTATGGTGGCCCATCAAACTACAAATCCCAGGATTCCATAGCATTAAACCACAGCAGTTAAAAACTGAGTCAAACCGGGTTATTTCTGTAGTTCAGATGTAGCCTTAGAGACATACTTCACTGCTTGAAGGGTTAAAATATTCTTTAAAAAATAATAAAAACTGAGCTGCTCATGTTGCTGAATTCTTGCCTGATACCAGTTTCTGCATGTGTGTAGTATGCTTGTGGAATGTGTGCTGCCCTGCCTATATAAATGGCTCACACTTGCATTTCCTGTATTTTTATTTTATTTTATTTGTGTAGCTGACAATGTGGCCCAGCTGTTCTCTTGGTTCTCTGGATCCTGGCCAGCACCTTTCATATTGTATAATGAGATTAAAATAGTAATTCCACACCATCAACAACTGTGGTTAGTTTACATGGAGGCAAATTAGTAAATTAATGTTGGAAATCCAATGGAAGTGAATGTTTCATGTTAGGGGAGGCATGACATCACTCTGCCTTTTTTAAATACATTTGCATGCTCTTTCTCAGTCATAATAAAAGGAGAAAAAATATTCAAATCCCACCTCCCAGTGAAGACCAGCTGCAGAAAAACCATTTTTAAAAGAGCAGACTTTCTGCTGCTACAACATGCCTGTTTATTCAAAGGCACTTGTATGATTGTATGGTGACAAATGATCACAGTTTTGAAAAGTTAATTTTTGAGATTATAATTACCCAAATCCCCCTAGCCAGCATGGCTACTAGTTACTAGTGTTTAAAACACAACCCTTTTAAACTCTGAAAATGACATAATCTACAATATAAAAAATAAGATAAGATCTACTGTTATTTGTTAAGGAATCTCTTTCTGTCTTTGGCCAGTTTAAGCTGATAACCGTTTTTCAGTCAGAGGAAATAATATTATAAAATAGAAGTTACTCCAAAATAAAGAACAGAAGCCCCCAGCCTGACTCTTTTGCAAAGGAACACTCAAAAACATTCTGGGATTATTCTCCCAAATCTTTGAATTCGACTGATGCCATCACAGCTAGGCCATGCAGTCGGAGAAGTAAGCTTCATTGACTCCAATAGAAATTTATGCATCTTATGAAGTACGTTGCAGTCCACAAGAGCTTATGCCAAATAACACCTGTTAGTCTTTAAGGTGACACAAAACTCTAAATTGTTTTTATGGAATTCAGTGGGATTTGTAGATCTTTGTGAACAGGACTGCAGCTTAAATTCATTTGGTAGCTTGACAGAGGCTCACTTTTTAAAAACCTATGGGGAGAACCTGCTTTCCAGGCCCCTGTTATTGGATATTCAAGAAGTGACAGCAAGATCCTTTTCCATTTCCCGACCTTACCTATTCTTTTCCATGCCTGGCCACTTCTTTTCATCTTTTTAGATGACTGGTAAAACCTTCTTACTTAAGGGAGCCCTCTGAATTGTTTGAGAGTAAGATGGGATGGAGATTGAGGCAAGGTTTGTTAAATTCTTGGTCACTCCCAAATCTCTAATGGTTGTGCTACTATTTGGAAAAGGTTTTTTTTTAATACAGCACCCAGAGTCTCCCAAATCTATGGTAGCTGAGAGATTCTGGGAACTGCAGTCCAAAAAAGTAACTTTTTCAAAATCAGGTGCTATTATAATTTTGTTTTCCTTTTTGTTAATTTTGAAGATGATTAATTGATTGGAGTGTCCAGTGGGCTAGAAATGTGGGATATACATTTGAAAAATGTGTCAGATACAATCCTTTGTCCCCTTCCCTGCATTTTTTGCCCAAAGATGTGGTCTATAGGCTTCACTCTTCTCCTTCCTTGTGACACTGATAAAACAGAAGCCATGGGCTTCTACAGTTCATGTCTCCAGGCTCTACTCCTGACTAAAACTGCTGAAACTGGCATCTGTTACTCACTGATTAGCTTTTCCTTGTTACCAAGGATCTTCCTCCAGCTGCATGTTTCCTAAGAACCATTAAAATACATACTGTACACTGTTTCAGGTGTTGGCAGATGTAGTGAATCAATGGTACCAAGACATTTTAGGGAAATGAGACCATAGTTGGCAAGAAATTTACTTCTGTGCTTGATTTTTAAAAAAAATGTTGAACAGTGTGTTGGGTGCAGTCAATTTAAAATGTGAATTGCTGTTCCTGGAAGCTTCCAGGGCTGCATCTTCACTGCAGATTTTATGTAATTTGACACTGCTTTAACTGCCATTGTGACATATTTACCTTTCTCTCCAGAATCCTAGAATTCCATAGGATGGAGCCATGACAGTTAAAGCAGTGTTAAACTACATTAATTCTGCAGTGTGGTAACAACCCAGATAAAAATTCATCCTTTTTTGGCCATTCTAGAAGTGCCAAAGGCTATGAAGAATAGCCTTGCATGATGTTTATTTGGCCCTAGGGCTGTACTTTACTCACCCCTGCAGTACTGTTAGATACAACAGATCTGCTGTATCCTTAGAAGAAATGATGTCTCAGGCATGTGTTTTGGGTTGAGTGATAATAAAGCAAGTCAGGGCTGTCTTTTTCTTTCTTTTTATGGGAGCAGAGGACTGAGAATACTCTGCACTTAAAAACATAATACAAAAATCTCTCTCAAGATAGCTCACATTCTGTGTCAAGCTGAATTTTCCAGCTTGCATAAATTGTGTGTGTGTGTGAGAGATTTCCCACTAGCACTACATTTTAGACACATTGATTGTGTCAGAATCAGAAAATATAGTGAAGTTACGGGTGTGAAGATCAGGAAATATGAATTCAAACTTAAAGCCTATGCTGACGATTTTGTTATCTTTTTGGAAAACCCAGCTAAATGTATACATAAAGTAATAGACATAATTAAAAATTTTGGTACATCTTCAGGATTTAAAATTAATACACAGAAATCTGTAATTATAACAAAAAATGTATCCTCTGCTGAAGAAAAGGAAATTCAAGAGTGTACGGGCTGTAAAGCTGTGAAAAAGACTAAATATTTAGGTATATGAATCACTAATAGAAACACCGAACTTTTGGAAAACAACTATAAATCCACATGGAAAAAAATCAAGCAAGACCTTATGAAGTGGTCCAAACTAAACTTGTCTTTTTCTGGAAGAATAGCTGCCGTTAAAATGGCAGTACTGACAAAACTCAATTACTTATTCACAAACATCCCCATTATCTCAAACTAAAAATAATAGAGGATTGGAATAAAGAGATAAGGAAGTTTGTATGGGCAGGAAAGAAGCCACGTGTGAAATGGAAAACTCTAATCGACCCAAATTTGAATGGTGGATGTAATTTACCAGACTTTCAGTTATACTATGTAGCTAATAGTTTAATATGGGAAAAGGAGTGGATAAATCTGACAGACGACAAGCTACTTGCTTTGGAGGGCTTCAACATTCGATATGGCTGGCATGCGTACTTATGGTACGAAAAACATAAAATTAATGGAGACTTTGGACACCATTTTGTGCGGAATGCCATCTTAACATCTTCTCTGAAGGTAAAGCAACTTTTTAACAGAAAAATCCCAGGATGGATCTCTCCTCATGAGGCACTCTTTAACAGAACACAAATCTCTAAATGGTTAAGATACGAAGACTTATTAGTTAAAAATTATATGAATGATTATAGTTTGAAAAAAATAGAGGACATAAAGCCTATGGAGGTGCAAAAACATTGGTTCCTATATTATCAACTGGCAAACAGATTCAAATTGGATAAAGAGCTTGAAAACTTCGAAATTGAAAACATGGAAATGGACAATATATTATTAAAATGAAAAAAGAAATTAACGTCTAAACTTTACAAAATTTTGCTACAAAGAATGGTAGAACAAGACTCTATGATTCAATGGCCCAGAAGTCTCGGCAGAATAGTTGATCTAGAAAGCTGGCACAATGCCAGGGGAAAAACATTAAAATTTACAGCCTGTCAAAACCTCCATGAAAATTTCAAAAAATATGGAACTATCTAACTCCAGCAAAGATTGTGAAAATTCATAAAGGAAAGAGTAACTAGTGTTAGAAGTTTCTGAAAGCAAAGGGAACTTGGTTACATATTTGGTGGGAATGCCCAAGGATAAAGAAATGGACCGATTAACAAATATTATTCACGGAAAAGATGAGGTAAAGACTGAAGAGGAATGGGAGGCCGTAAGGACTTTTTGTGGTAAACGCTGGAAAGAGATGTAAAACAATATAGAAAGAAATGTAATTAAATAAAAACAACATAACCATGAGAAGGATAGGAAGAAGTAAATTAAGGAAGAGAAAAAGATATTGGAGTTATCTAGAAACATTACACATACAAGGTAACATTGCAGAGTGCAGTAATAATCGCACAGGATGAATGTTATATGAAGGAAGTGTACCTGTTTATTTATTAATTTTATTTGGAAAATTGAACTATTTGAATGGCTAACTATCTTTGAAGATTTAGTAAGTTTGTTGATTGTAGCGATGTTTTGATATATAATAAATTTAAAAAAACTCTTCTAGAACTGCTTTGAAAGGTTGTACTATATATTCTTTCATGAAGTATCAACTGCAGTTGTACAAAGTACTGTATGCCATTTAAGTAAAAAAACACCAAGTTTGAAAAAAAAAGAGAGAAAGAATATATAGTACAACCTTTCAAAGCAGTGCTCTTGCCCTGATATTCCTCCCCCTTGTGCTGAGGATTGAGGAAGAGAGTCCAGGCCCTGAGAACTGGCAACCCTAATAGAAGGCAAAAAGAGGGAAAAAAAGATGGGAAAGAGAGAAAAGAAGAGGCTCCCTTAAGCCACAAAAAAGATTTTAAATTATGTCCTAATGGTCAGATTTGTTATTCCTCTTGCTCCTGCCCTAGGATCAAACTGGTCAACCATACATGCTTTCTCTGCTGTTTCACTGTCTGCTCCTTCCCATAATTCCTGTAGTCTGGCCAAGCCTAGTAGCCTTTAGGGTTATTTGCTTATTTTTCATAGAGTTCCTTTTTCTGCCTGTATTTCTCCAGCACTCCAGCTCAGTCTTAAATTGTGCATGCTCTGTTTTTATTTCCTTTGCTGCCAGACTGAAAACTCAGTCAAATATTAATCCTGGGTTTTTGGGAGAGATTAGGGTTTAATTAAATAAAGGTGCAGTAGCATTTCTTGAAGCTTTGAATTGCCAGTGAAGCATCCCTAAAGAGGCAAGCTCAGCCAGGATGGATTTATGGTTGAGGCACCACCTACTTGGAAAATCGTTTTATGCCATGGCTTTGAAGAGGCTGACTCATGGCACACCGAAACTCCTTTGCACCAGACACAAGCCCGTTGCTTTTCTTCAAGGCAGCCTTGGAAATCTACCTCCATGACTTCTCTGTTTTTCATTTGATACTAATCTGACCACTAAATTTTGTTATAGTTACATTTTGTTACACATCATCCTTAAGCGAGCTGAGAAGAAGGAAAGAACTTAATGGGCTGAAGTGAAAATGACCTTATACTGAATCCATATGAATGATTTAGTAGGAATGCAATCACTCTGTGGAGACTGCAGTTGGGATGGACGGTTTGTGTACAGATTAGCCACACATGGATCCTGTTTTACTTTTTTTGAGGGAAATGGTAACCTTTTTATTGTTTTCTCAAAATACTAATTTTATCAAAGTGTTTACCCTATGTGATTAGGAGATAAAGATGAAAAAATGAGAAGCTAGTAAACATCAATCTCTCTCCTTGATCCTTTCCTTCACCAGCATATCATGATTCTAAACTTTTAGAATTGCTAGAGTTTGATTTTTGGATCAGGGAGAATAAAACTATCTCTAGTTCTTGTGGCTTTATATTATATCCAGAATCAGAGGCAGTATATATACCTCTCAATACCAGTTACTGGGGAGTATAAGTATGAGCTACTACTACACATGTCCAGTGTTTACACTTCTCACTGGGACAATTATTTGGTTATGCTGTGGAAATAATGTGGAGTTAGATAAGATTTAATGCAGAGCCAGCATGGTGCAGTGGTTTGAGTGTTAGACTGGGACCCTGGAAAAACAGGGTTTGAATTCCTGCTCAACCATAGAACTCTACTTGGTGATCTTGGGCAAGTTGCACTCTCAGCCTCAGAGGAGGGCAATGCAAACTTCCAATGATGAAACTTTGCAGAATAAACATAGTAATAGATTCACCTTAGGGTCACTATAAATCAGAAATAACTTGAAGGCACACAGCAACAAGATTTAGTTTAGAAGGATTCTTCTTATGTTCTCAGGTAAATAATACTAATAGCAGGGCTGGCACTAAAGAAATCTTAACTAATATACACTGCAAATCAAGATATTTACTATGGAGTGAGTCCAACTGGAAGTATGTTCTCATGTCCTAGTAAGCATGCCAGGATTGTGCTGCAGTTCAATCAAATGAACATACGTAGATTTGCATAAGAATAACAACAACATTTTGAAGGGGGAATACCCCCCTTATCTTTAGATGATGAATGCACACATCTGAGTTGCCAGCATCTTTGAAGAGGCAGCTGCCTTTGCCTGAGACAGAAAGTGGGGTTTAGTGGGACACCTCTTCTAAGATATCACTTAGTCTCCTGCCATTTCTATAAGCAGTTGTATAAAGAATAAAAAACACTTTTAAAAAATGCACTGTTGGTGGTGCCTGCTAAATGATGAATTAACAGAAAATGAATCAGTTATGCTGACTAAATGTTGCTATACTAATCAGTATATATATATATATATATATATATATATATATATATATAATCTTAGAGCATTAATTCGTAATTCATTCAAGAACTTAGCATTGCCACAGTAAGCTGCAAAGCCAATGATATGAAAGGAGGCTCATGACCTTTCCCAGCGAAAAAGAATTATTTCTGGGGAAAAAACCAAAGAACCAAACAACTACAGTTTGTAAACACATGTACACATGCACTTAAACATGGATATATATATATATATATATATATATATATATATATATATATATGAAGAGATTGCTGTTGATCCTAGAATCATAGGTTTGGAAGACACCACAAGGGCCATCCAGTCCAACCCTCTGTGATGCAGGAACTCACAAATCACCCTCAACAGATGGCCATCCAGCCTCTGAAGGAGACTACAGCACTCTCTGAGGGAGTGTGTTCCACTCTCAAACAACTCTTACTGTCTGGAAGTCCCTCCTAATTTTGAGATGGAATCCCTTTTCCTTTAGCATGCATCCATTGTTCCATGTCCCATTCTCTGGAGTAGCAGAAAACAAGCTTGCTCCATCTTCAATGTGACATCCCTTCAAATATTTAAACAAGGATATCATATCACCTCTTAACCTTCTCTTCTCCAAGCTAAATATAAAACATTTCCAGGTGCCTCACCATTTTGGTTGCCCTGCTCTGGACATGCTCCAGCTTGTTAACATCCTTTTTGAAATGTGGTGCCCAGAATTGGACACAGTATTCCAGATGAGGCCTGACCAAAGCAGAATAGAGTGGCACTATTACTTCCCTTGATCTAGACACAATGTCTCTGTTGATCTCTGAGGGAAGATTTGTTTTGTTTTGCTGTAACATCAAAAAATGTTAAACCATAGTTGCAGACAGTTTTTGCTGTTTTGCATTGATCAATGATGAGCTACTAAAGCTGACAATGGCCTCATACAGACAGCTGAAACGGCAGTACACTGAATGTATGATAAGGAAGTGGGATTATGGCAGCAGACTGTACTCTAGAGTTTTTGACTTGTTCACAGAGACTGTGGGCATTCAGGTTTTCTGCATGTAGATTTTGTATGTGGGACTAAAGATCTAACATTTTGCATGCACATGTATTCCAGTTCCAGTTTTCTGAAGAGGGCTAATATTTGTGCAGTGAAATAGATCTAAATTTTCTTTTAAGAATATCTTTCTTTTTTAATTTCTGTGCTGCTGTTCCAGATGAGTCTTCCCCAAATGTCTCATATCATATAAAATGAACAGTAATAACTATAATAATTGAAAAAAATGGAATAGGACAGTTGGAAATATTTGCAGCGTCAATAGGTAGATAAGAAAGGAAATATTTTCAGCCAGTTCATACTACATTGCTTAAAGTGAAACAAAAATAATTGGTTGTAATCCATTGGTTTAACACTAAACAGGAAAGAGAAAAGGCCTTGTACAGAAATACAATACATTGCTCTTAAAGATATTTTAATTCCACAAACATAGCATGGGCTTCTCCATGATTACTCTACACATATTGGTAGTTAGCCACACCTCTGATTTCTAGCATCCTCTTTCCCAGCAACCTTCTGATTTTCCTTCCCTAATCATTTCAACACCTTTTACTGACAAATACAGATTTTATGCTAAGAAAAATATATTCTGCTCCCACCCCTCTCTACATGTGAAATTATACCTGATCTATTCCATAGATTTGCTTAATTGTTTTATTTTACTTTAACACAGTATGGGATGGGATGGGATAGATGGATGAAGAAAAATGTGAACTAGGAGAAACAGTGATGGAATTGCATGGCAGGGGCAGAAATTTGGGAAGATTCAGAGTTCCTGATCTTTGTAAGGTTTCAGGCTTTAGAATTTGCTGTCTATCAGTTATTGTTGAAACCCTGATAGCTAGAAAATGGATTTTGGTTTAATAACTACTGTTCTTTGGAATTCTGTTATGTGCTAGAGTTTTGATTTATTGTGGAGCATAGACAGTCACTGATGAACAACCCGGAGCACAGAGAATGCTTGCTACTTTATTTGTTGGTGTATGATGCTTATCAGAATCAGGTTTTCCAGAAGGCCACTTCCATGAAGGGAGTGGGAGATGGTGGACCAAACCCCCATTCTATCCAAATGACCTGCAGATCTCACTGACTAATTGCTACTACCTCTGGTCTCTGGACTCCTTTTGCTTCGAAGTTGAGATCATTCTTCAGTGGGATTGGAGCTGGCCTACTTGTTGATTCATGATCTGTGGAATTTGTAGGCATAGACCTTTATAGATCTTGTGTGGATAGAGACACTGACTCTTCATTCTTTTTTTCTCATTGTTCTGTTGATTTTGTGACTTCATGGTTTGGATTCATTCTTCTATGGCCTGTGCTTTCAAACAGCATGCAGCTCAGATGGAGCAGAAGCAGAATGAAACAGAGAATAAGAAGGTGCATGGGGATGTAGTGAAGTATGGATGTGTCATACAGGTATGGTATATTTTCTTTTTCCTACCTCTGCCCAGTGTTGCTTTTCTGAATCTACATTTTCCCTACAGATATTTGAATTACTGTATATTAAACCCTATGTCTTGGGCCAGAATGTCAGGGATGCCAGTATATCAAGATGTCAGTCCTGTAGCTACATGTCTTTTACCGCCCATCATCCCTTATGTCAACCACAAAATACAAGTACTGTATTAATCAGGACTGGGAGAGAGCTATACCACTACAGTTTAAGTTAAATTAATGTTTTAAAAAATGCACTGTGCTGTTTGGTTTTCCAGCTTCTTCACATGAAAAGTAATAAATACTTGACAGTGAACAAGCGCCTCCCTGCCCTACTGGAGAAGAATGCCATGAGGGTGACGCTCGACGCCACAGGCAATGAAGGCTCCTGGGTCTTCATCCAGCCCTTCTGGAAGCTGAGGAGCAATGGAGATAATGTGAGTGTATGACAAAGAGGTCACTTCTACTGGTAGTGCCACATGGAGATTCTAAGCTTGAAGCCTATTAGAGGAAAGAGTGACTGGGGGCCTTTTCAAAAGTTAAAGCAGCAGAATGCATAACTAGGTGAACTAACCACATGCGTATGTATTTGTGACTTGATGTATACCATTTTAAGTGATCTATGTGTGTCAGTCAGCTATAGATCCCATATAATATTTTTTGGGATAGACAAAAGATACACTTGGTTACATATGGTAAGATGGTTTTCCATATTAGAGATCCTGCATAATACACATGAAAGCATGAATGAAGTCCATCTTCTGAGGCTGGAAGTGTATGTACAATTCAAAGAAGAAATTATAGATATGGCAGAATGTGCAGGCTGCAGTTCTATACTTACTTTGGAGCAAGCCTCCTAGAGCTTGGTGGGATTTATTTTTGAGCAGACATTTATGGGATTTTGCTGCTTGTTCTTCAGCCTCTTAGATCACTTCTTATTTTACTGGATCTTCCCATACTTCATGTCAATGCCTTTAACAGTTATGTGATCCTTTCTCAGGTAGTGGTTGGAGACAAAGTGATCCTGAATCCTGTGAATGCGGGCCAGCCACTCCATGCCAGCAACTATGAACTTACCGATAACCCTGGATGCAAAGAGGTACTAGGGTTTGGGAGAAGAGGAAGGCCCTGAGAAGGGAAGGTCAATCACAGGAGTCTGTTTGGCATCTAGACTACTATCCTGTTGGCCAGTGTGACTATGCCAGTGTAGGTGATAGTGTGGCAGTAGTAGTGAAGTGGTTTCGGACACCATGGCAATATCAGATGTGGGGGGTGGGATAGGAAGTCATATCTGTCTTCACAGTATATTCACTGTAGGCACCCCCAGATTATGGAACAATCTCCCGGAAGAGATCCATTTTATTACCTCCTTGGAGACTTTCAAGATGGCAGTTAAGATGGATCTCTTCCGACGAGCATACCCACTTGAATCTATATGAGATACATGGATCCATCTTTTTGATTAGGATCAAAATATCTTACTTCCACTGTCACTTTTGATAATTTGTTTTTAATTGTTAAACTGTTTAATTGTTAATATGTTTTTATATTTTATTGTTGAAATCTGTAATTGTATACTTATACTAGGTTGTAATCCTGCCTCGATCCACCTGGAAGAGGCGGGAAAATATAAATAAATTTTTTATTATATTTATTTATATCTGTCAAGAAAAAAGAATGGCTGTACTTCCAAGCTTTTAAATCACACTTTTATATAGAGATATTTTGAGTGATTTTAATTCTATAGGTCAGGGATAGGCAATTGTATGGGGACTTATTTTTGTTTAATGTGTACTGTCTGAAATTTGTTGTTAGCTTGAATTCTTACATCAGGAGGGAAGAAGAGAATAAATAAATAAATAAATAAATAAACAAACAAATAAATAAATAAATAAATAAATATTATTGCCTCAATGACCCCCTACAAACCTTCCTGGGTCACATCTGGATGTCATTAAAAAAAAAAAAGACCTGTCAATTCAGATAATTTCTCTTTTTTTTAAGGTTGTGGGGGCTCTGTTGGGGGGTGGCTTGCAAGTGAAAATGTTACATTTGGAAGTGATATTGGGAAGTTTGGGACCATTTTCAGGATTTTTCCCTGGGAGGGTGAAGGAGTTTTCCAGGGGGTGGGTTGTGAACCTTATATGGTCCATTGACTATACTTTCCCCATCAGTATTATAGGTAGTTTAATGCCATTTTAACATAATTTTTGTATGTATTGATGTACCTGTATTTGATTGATTGATTGATTGATTGAATGAATGAATTATTCTCTGGCAATGGCTTTTGCTTCTGTCTCTCCTCCTGCTCCCAGATTGCCCACTATTCCGAAAAGGAGTTTACGCAGGCTTAATGGAATCTTATGCTGGCATATGTCACCGACTGGATTCTGGTCTTAATTTGTGAATTGTGTTATGTGTCCCATTTAATCTCTCCTACTTTCTTTCTGAATAACCTCTTCTTTCTCTAGGTGAATTCTGTCAATTGCAACACCAGCTGGAAGATCAACTTGTTTATGCAGTATCGGGACTACATGGAGGAAGTGCTTAAAGGGGTAATGAGACTAGAGCAGTTCAGTGTGCATTCCATTTTTCTTTCTGGAGCATTTTAACAAACAGCTTTGAGTCTCAGATATGTCATTTTGGAATGACATCCTACCAAAAGACCTAAAACAGTGGAGAGCTGTGAGCATAGCATAGAGCTAGAGGTTCCCAGTGTGATCAGATCAGTCAAAAGTTGGCAATTAAAGTTAGATAGGTGGAGTGACAAAGATGCAAGTAGACCACCACATGGATTTAGCATTATGTTTGGTCTTTTATTAAGCAATTACCTTTACAAGGTGATTCTTGGGATATAATAATACCTGGTACAAAGAGTTGCTAAAGACTGATGAAAAGTGGTACTATTTTAGAGAATAGAGGACCCTCTGAAGTAAAGGTAGGGGCATGTGCACCCTTCCAGTAGCTGCTTGTTTTTAGTCTATTCCAGCTATAATTATGACTGAATTCAGCCCTCTGAGATTCGTATTACTGTAGTTTTGCTACTAAGAATTTGAGGATGTGGTGTGTTTTCAATATCCATGCATTGTGGATTACAGTGCATGGACAGTGCCTCATAAACCTTGTATATGAAACTTTTCCCACAGGGAGATGTGGTAAGACTATTCCATGCAGAGCAGGAGAAATTTCTCACCTGTGATGAATACAAGGGCAAGCTACATGTTTTCCTTCGAACCACTTTGCGACAGTCAGCCACGTCAGCCACAAGCTCCAATGCACTCTGGGAAGTAGAGGTGAATTTCTGTTCTGCTGCAGGTGCAACGTATTCAAGTAATGCTAGGTTAACCTTCCCCTTATGTCATCTTACCAGAAAGAACTGTGTGTTTCAGTGCAGATATCCATATATCCTGGCTCTGTTTCTTACTGAAGTCAAGGAAGTGGAATTTCCTTGGATGATGAGCTTGCATTCTGGGTTGATTTAAATAGGAACAAAGTAGGTATTAATTTGTGTTTAGAAAGGCTTATCCCTGCCATTTATTTTCAGTGTTAGGATTAATCCTGGAGCAGAGGTTTTCCATTGTTTTAGAAATGAAGCAGTGGAACAATATAAAATTCCTCAAGCTGACATATTGTGGGATCTGTTGTTCAAAAGTTTAATATTCTCAATGTTTGCAAGCTCTGGTTTGTGGGTGGTTTCTCTTGGAAGATGACAAGTAGCCTCATCACAGGAGGCAAAACCTACCATAGCTTCTTTCAAATGAGCTCAGAGCTTTTCACTCTCCCAAGTCCTGCTTTTTAGGGGCGCACACTAAAGCGGTCTAAGAAAGAACTCTAAGCACCTCACTAAACTGCAAGTCCCAACATTCCATAAGATGTTACAGTGGCACCAAACTGATGCAACTGTGTCATGTAACTTTCACGTCTAGTTTAGAGAACCTGGGGTTTACCCATCACTGTCTGGGGTTTGATAGTTAAAATTCCTATTACAGCTAGCAGCAAAGATCAGCCCATTCCCTTACTTTCTTCCTCCATAGAGTGGAAGTGGAAAACTGAGAGGGAAGAACATTTTCTATAATTAAGCAAACACTTCCTATAATTAAACAAACAAATAAATACCAAGGTGTTACAACATGGAAACGTAACTGTGTCCTTTGCTTAAATGTATGAATTTTCAGAGGTTGAGGGAAAATACTAATTATTGGCAGTGTTTTGGGATGGTGTTGCTGAGTACTGCTTTAATGAAATAGCACAGACTGGTTGTCAAATTGGCTTTCAGAGCTAGTGAATTCAAACACAATTCTTTCAGTCAAGTATGGGACCAACCACATATCTTATGATTTTGTTTTGCAGGTGGTCCATCATGATCCCTGCCGTGGTGGAGCTGGGCACTGGAATGGTTTATACCGCTTCAAACACCTTGCCACTGGAAACTATCTTGCAGCAGAGGTGAGAGAAACTGTGCTGACAGTAGCAGTGTTGCATGAATATGTAAGAGTTTGTTTAGGCTTCCTTTAAAGCACACTTGGGCAACTGTTGGAGCTTAGCAAGACACATTGCCCCTCCTAGGAGACAGTGAAGGGATACATTCTTCTGCTGTACCCCCATGTGAAAATATGGAGGAATTTTTGGGAAAATATTTTTATAATCTCCAAATTTCTCCTAGGCCTAGGGAACAGAATCATTTTTGCTATGTTCTGAGAAACCTGGGCCATTTAAAGCTCAACAGAGCCCTTTAAAAAAATAAGAAGAAGAGGCCAAAATGTGGCAAAATGCCTCCCCTCTTTCTACAGGACATTTGGAGGCAACTTGAGGCATTTTTTAAAACCTTGTAGGATGCTGGGGGTCACAAAATCAGCTCTTGAGGCCACATGTAGCCTGTGGCCCATACTTTGCCCTACCCTGCTTAAAAGCAATAGGTAACGTTTCAGAGATGTCAAGGTGACATGGCATAGAATTCAGAATTTACTCCTCAACACTCTTCAGATCACACATGGAGACAAGCTCTAATCCAGTTGTCTTTATTAATTAAGTGGAGGAATGGTTATGGGATAATTGAAGTTTAATAGCTCCACCACTCTCTTCTCCTTCTGTGTCATGTCTTTTTAGATTGTAATCCCGAGGGCAGGGAACCGTCTAACTAACAAGATTGTATGTACAGCGCTGTGTAAATTTGCAGCGCTTCATAAATAAAGGTTAATAATAATAATAATAATAATAATAATAATAGCTTATGTGTGCATAATAGTGATAAGAAACCAACAAGAAATTCTTAAAATTGTAAGGGCTTTATTCTCTGTATTGACGTGGGAATACAGTATAGTCGTGGGAATCATACAGCTTTTTGGATGTCATAAGGCTGCCACTCCCAGAATTCCTTGCAATTTATTGTGCTGGATAGGGCTACTGGGACTTGCACTCTTACAACATCTAGAGGATCATATGACTCCTACCCTCATATTGAGCATAACAAAGGGTGCTCCCCATTGGCTCTTCTTCATCCTAGAAAGAAGTGGCCCTTGGAGTGCCACAGGGCCCAGTGCTATTCAACATATTTATCAATGACCTGGATGAAATAATAGAGGGCATACTTATCAAATTTGCAGATGACACCAAATTAAGAGGAACAGCTAATACCCCAGAGGAGAGGATCAAAATTCAAAATAACCTGAATAGATTAGAAAGCTGTGCCAAAACTAACAAAGTGAATTACAACAGGGAGAAATGTAAATACTTAGGCAGAAAAAAATGAAATGCATAGATATAGGATGGAGGACACCTGGCTTAACAAGACTACATGTGAAAGGGATCTAGGAGTCCTAGTAGGCCACAAGTTGAACATGAATCAACAGTATGATGCAGCAGCTAAAAAGGCCAATGTGATTCTAGGCTGCATCGATAGAAGTATAGTGTCTAGATTGAAGGAAGTAATAGTCCTACTCTATTCTGCATCGGACAGGCCTCACTTGGAATACTGTGTCCAATTCTGGCACCACAATTCAAAAAGGATATTGACAAGCTGGAGCATGTCCAGAGGAGGGTGACCAAAATTGTGAAGGGTCTGGAAACCATGGCCTATAAGAAGTGAATTAGGGAGCTGGGTATGTTTAGCCTGGAGAAAAGAAGGATAAGAGGTGATATGATAGCCCTGTTTAAATATTTGAAGGGATGTCACGTCGAGGATGGAGCAAGCCTGTTTTCTGCTGCTCCAGAGACTAGGGAGCTTATTGCATGGCTTAATAAATTGATTTACCTCTACCCGGCTTAAATCTTAATTTGGGCAGCTTCCTGATATTATTGAAAGGTTTTTGCCACTCAAATACATCCCGGGCCATCCCCGCTTCTAGGAGCACTCTCATGGCAGTTTTCAGATTCAGGAGTTAAGAAAATGCCCCCTGGAGTTCTCCTGGAAGCAGGGATGGGCCCGGGCTGTATTCGGGTGGCAAATTAGGCAGCAAAAACCTTGTAGTAATATCAGGATGCTGCCTGAGTTAAGATTTAAGCTGGGTAGAGGTAAATTAATTTATTAAACCAGGTGATAAGCTCCTAGGACACAGACCAATGGATTCAAACTACAGGAAAAAAGATTCCAGCTCAATATTAGGAGGTATTTCTTGACATAAGAGTTCTTTGACAGTGGAACACACTCACTCAGAGTGTGGCGGAATCTCCTTCTTTGAATATTTTTAAACAGAGGCTGGATGGTTATCTTTTGGTGGTGCTTAGATTGTGACTTCTTGCATGGCAGGGGTTTGGAGTGGATGGCCCTTGAGGTCTTTTCCAGCTCTATGATTCTCTGATCTCCTGAGATGAGAGCTGGAAAAGGTTATCTTTTAGTCACAGTTCCCACATTTCCCAGCCATCATGGCTGGTACCCTTCTGGCTGCAGGATCTTGGGTGGGATAGTCCAAAAAAGGAATGTTTCCAGACATTGTCTGCATCTCATCTAACCACACTGTCTAATTGTTTAGACCACACTTTACATTTCTAAGCTCTCATAGGCCTGGGAGGGACCACACAGATTTTAGGCCGTGCTTTCATAAAGGCATATACAAGAAACATGAGGTAGTTTTGTTAACAGACCATACCTTCCTTCAGAAAATAAGCATCTTTCCATGTAAAAATATTTTGCATTTATAACTACATTTTCCAGTTCTTCCACATAATAAGGACACTGTTCAGTGAAATTTCATGGAGATACTGTACTTAGAATTTCCTGTTACATTCTGTGTGGGGTGTGGGGCATTATTTTCTTGAAATTAGACAGATAGACTCTAGGGGCTCATCTACACCAACCAGAATACCCCAGGCTGCTCTCAGAGTAGTCTGGTTCTGGAGCTGCCCTGGAATCCTCTGTACTCTAGAGTGATGTTCAGTGGCTGTCCACATATGTGTCTTGCTTTGCCACCCTGAGCTGTCACTGCTAGCACAGGATGCTCACTCTGAGGTCAGAAACAAGGCATCCAGTGTCAGTTACATGTCTGGGTGCCTTGTTGTGACCTCAGAGGCAGGGATGTAGCCAGGGGGGGGATCTGGGGGTCCGGACCCCCCCCTTCCATTAGAAAAATGAATGGTGTGTGCTGCTGCGCCACCGCACTCAAGCCCCATTATAATGGTGGCACTTAGTCTGGACCCCCCCCCTTCCTAAAATCCTAGCTACGTCCCTGTCAGAGGGAGCAACTTGTGCCTCTGGTGGTGGCAGCGGCAGCAGGTGACAGTGTGGAACGTGTGTGCAGACAGCCACCTGGTGTCACTCCAGAATTTTCTGCTAAATCCAGAGCAAAGGGTAGATTTTTAAAAGCTGGTTTTAGAAGGGATAGGGTGGATTCGCTGCAGAAATGGCCTCACATCATGTAAACAGTCCTCATTCAAATTGAGGATTTGGTCCTGCATCATGAAAACAGATCATGGTGAGGGGGGGGGGACTGGTTCAATTGGCTTGTGTAGACATGCCCTAGGATAGACTCTAGTGCACTTTGTACTCCAGTGGTGCTCAAGTTTGTTTAGGAGCACATGTTACAGGAGGAGGATTGTGTACTACTCTTAAAAGAGGTCCATAGTCTTACTTCTTTTTTGCTTGAACTCTCCTCTCAGTAATCACAGCACTGATATTATTACATATGATGGAGTGAGTTATGCTGAAATAACTTTCCATATCAAAATCTCCTTGCGGGACCTTTTTTCTGGACCTGTCTTGCTTGCACTGGTAGAAATGCTTGTTAGTTGACTCTCAATCTTTCTCTTAGAGCTTCCTTGTATAGTATGGCAGAAATGAAAATCTTGGGACCAGGGCCATAAACAATATTGTTGCTTGTCTGTTCTCACTGCTGAAGTCCTCTATTTAGCACTTCTGCTCTATTTGCAGCCTCTTTCAGTTTACCATAAGCTCTTTCATCCTTTTCCTTTCTTGACTTTATGTTTGATGCACTGGGACAGAGGAAGAACCTTTTTCGTTTGTTTGTTCACTATGAGTCAAAAGCTACTCTCATTTCTAGAGGATTATGCACAATGTTTAGATAGCTTTAAAAATGTGGTGTGGCAGGTTGTGGTTCACTCAGAACTCTCCTGCCCAAATCCTGTTTCTCTAAGCACTTAGATTGTCCAGTGATCCAGCCAAAGCAACTATAATTGCGCTACATTTGTACAGGTGTCTCCTGGAGTTTGAATGGACATCATTGTAAGCAGTGTTATTTACCTTATTCATATTAGTGTAGTTCCACTGGTTTTAAAGTAAATATTCTGTAACATGTGCTTGAAAATGTAATTCATTGGCCAAAGTCTGCAGAGACAACAAAAAACAACAACAAAAGAAGCAACAGCAACAAAGCAACTTACTTTTCATATAGCTTTCTTTTTGTCAGAGTTAGCACCCAGAATCCCAGACCATCAACCAGTCAGCTTGATTGATATAATCAACAGCACTTTATTGATAGATCCAGAATCAGACATGTGCCTCACTCAGCTTCTTAGCTGAGACTAACCACACCCCTCCCATAGACAAAGTAACAGAATCCCCAAAAGCCAAAAACCCCTCCCAAGCAGAAACCCGCCAAGCAAAGCCCCTCCTGATTCCCACAGAAGTGAAAGCACATTCCCAGCTCTGAGCGCTCGGAGAGCCAGGCCTTCAAGGCCACTAGATAAGACACCTGGCCCTGCTATGCACTACTATCACTATCTACTCTTCTACTGCAGCTAAAGCCCCATCATCCCCTCCACTACTATACTACACTACAAATACTATCTGGTAGAATACTAACAGGATTCTAACACTTTTTTAGAGGCAACTGAGTGAGGAAGAGCACTAGAGAAATATTGAGCGTTGTGCACAAGGAACCACTTAGATAGCTAGAATAGGATTTAGAACAAAAACTCTTTTGGCACTTGGAAGCCTAACACATTTTATTTAGCATAAGGTTTTGTGAATCATACTCTAACTTCATGAGGAGATGCATATAGTAGTCTTTAAAGACATCTTTGTTGTGCAACAGGCTAACATGGTCTCCTCTGTTGAAAGGATTTACATCAACCTCATATTTGTTTTGCAAAACCTATGAGTATTAAAAATCAGAGGCCAGGAAATTTATTACAAGTCATAAGAGTTTTGTACACAATAGATTTGTCAGCTCTTGGCATTACTGATTCCTACATATTTTTGGTGATGTTATATGTATATTAAACAGCTGTTAGAAGAGCTTTATGACATTTCCTGATAGCTGGACCATCTAGTCATTCTGAGATTTCACTGTGATATGAAAAAATAGTATCAGGAGCTAGAAAGGTCAAATTTAGTTGGCTTTCGTTGTCTTTCTGCACTGATGCTGTCCCTTTTACTTTTCAGGAAAACCCCAGTTACAAAGGAGACACGGGGGAACCAAAGTCTTCAGTAAGTTGTTAGTAGCTTTTAGCTTGCTTGTGATGGATTGTCCATCACATTTAAGTGTCTTATAAAGTACTACAGTCATACCTATATTTGGTGCATGAACTTTGGTGGCTCTATTAATTGTAACTGAAAACCTCCTTGTTTTGTGACAGGCTGGAACCAGTCGCTCCAGTCGGCGATACACGGGGGAAAAGATTAAGTACCGATTGGTGGCTGTGCCCCATGGCAATGACATTGCTTCCCTTTTTGAACTGGATCCCACCACACTTCAGAAGACTGACTCCTTTGTTCCCAGGTAATTGGGGACACTGAGTTTTGTCTGAACTGGTATATTGATACTAGGCACAAACCAGATTAATATTCATTTTTGCATGAAAACTAGTGTAGAACAGGAGAGGAACAGGGAAAGTACGCATATAGCCCTGTAAAATAGCTTGCCTTCAATGACCAGAGTCAACAATGCAAGGACAGAAATATATTGTTGTTGTTTTTTCCTTCCAGAGAGGGGTTTACTTTTTAAATCACCTCAGATCCTCTTAGCTTGAGATCTCTGTGCCAAGAGTATGTTCCTCTAACTCATTAGACTAGATCCAGTTCTAGCTCCTATAAGAATTTACAGGGTAAGTTTACTTCTCTTCGTCATCTTCAGACACTTTTCACATGTATAGCTGCCTAACTTTCATAATATTTCATGATATTATATATTAGGCATTGGATGCAATTTAGAGAGGATAGGGTTGTACAAATAGCTCCAAAGGGGCAGCCTCCAGCTGCCCCTTCTTCAGCTGGATCGGGGCCGCAGCAGCTTTACGCCGTGGTCCCGATCCGGCCTTTCCAGGGTGCAAAAAGAAGCTGCAAAAAGTGGCTCCTTTTTGCACCCTGGAAAGGGCACCATAGCTGTGCTGCTGCGGCGCTCCTTCAGCACTGCGTCATATAGATGCAGCACCGGAGGAGCACCATGGTGTGTGGAGCGGCGTATGGCATCATGGCACCCTGGGCCGGAGTCAGGCGGTATGTCATCTGGACGCGATGCCCCGACTACACCCCCAAGCTGACCTTTCAGCTGGTCTGAACAGAGCCTATGTGGGTATAATCAAAATTTAAGTATTTAATTACAGTACTTTAGTCTCACTGCCATTGGGACCTTATATCCTTAATATTTCTTTCCTTCCTATAAAATCTAAAGGAATCTGACAAAATATCTAAAGAAATAGGAAATTATTTTATTATTATTATTTTGCCATAGAACTTTATGTTTCTATGCCAATGAGTTGAATGCTTCTAGGCCATAGAATCGGATGTGAGAATGCAAATTACACCTTTGTAATTAAAAAAAAAGTTTGCAAATGCTTATAGAAGGTACCACTTAAATAAAATGCTTTTATTTCTCTGTTGATTTCAGGAACTCCTATGTTCGACTGCGTCACCTTTGCACCAATACTTGGATTCAGAGTACAAACGTACCCATCGATGTTGATGAAGAGCGACCTATTCGCCTTATGGTGTGTTCTTTTCCTTGGTCAGAGATTGCTTTCCTGTTCCTATAAATAGGGTACAGGTCCTAATGGAACAGTTGCAGGATGCTTCAGGTTGTCTGTCATGGTATAGAATGGAGAAATTTAGCAATAAGTCCTTTTTTATCACAGCATACAGTGATGGAATATCTGCAGCACCATCCATGTTGCTCTAGTTAACTCTCATATAATTTTTGTATTTATATGGCATCCGTGTCAGTAAAATCTTCCAAGCTAATGGGAGATGCCACTTTTTTCTTAAGCCTTTCCTGTACTTCTTTGTGCTAGAAACCATTAAAGAGCAGTAAAGGATGGAACGGTCTGTCATCCTGTTTCTTTTATATGATCTTTATAAATCATCCAATATTGGTGGCAGCTGAGAAACAGTATTGTCCAGGAAGTTTTGACAAGGTTCTGAATTGCTGCTGATATCTTCTCTCTTCTCCTATAGAAATAGCAGCTGCCAAAACAGCTTTCAAAACACATACTGTACATACACTTGTGAGAGATGCTCTGATTTGCTCTTGCAGAGGTGTTTGGTGCAGGAGGATGCTATGCCATTTTCCTTGCACTGTAGAGCTTTCCTGGAATTGAAGCTAGTTTGAAACCTTTTATAGCAGAATCACTTGGCCCATTCACACTCTGCAAATATAATGCTATATTCCACTTTAACTGTCATGACTCTTTTCTCACTCTTGGGGGGAAAGATAGGTTATAAATACATTGATTGATTGATTGATTGATGACAGGATCCTATAGAATCTTGAAGTCTGTGAGGCACTACAGCTCTCTGGCTGAGAATTCTAATCCCACCCCCACCTTAAACTAAAATTCTCTGGATTCCAAGGGATATTGTCGTGGCAGTTAAAGTTATGGTGTGAATAGGTCCACCAACATAGAGTGGAGGCTTTAAAAACTCCATCCCAACAATACTATTAGATATGAATGGGATAAGGAGGATGCTAAAGTGTGTCTCCCATCAACAGTGATGCACTGTAGGGTCTGGGTGTGGGTTTACAAAACTATATTAATCCCCCAGTATCCCATGCAGTGCTTGACCCAAGGGAAGGTATCCATTTATGGCTAGTTGGTAACTTGATCATGTTGCTGTAACAAAATGGGATTACAATTTACATTTCAGTTGATGTATTTGATTAAAATGATTTTTGTCCTGCTTCCCCTCTGTCTTGGGAAAAAACCCTATTAAGAAGTGGCTTATGGTACAACAGTGTAATAAAATATGCAAAACACAATGGTGCCCCAGTCAGCACTAGCAATAATGCATAATACAAATTTTTATGGCCAGCAGGATAAAATCAGCAGGGACAAAATTTTAAAAGACACAAACAAAATTGCTCAGAACATAATGCTCTTACCCACATGAAATGTTTGCTAGGAGAGCAGCTTTGACCTAGCACCTAAGAAGAAGTGAAGAGTTAGCAGGCAGGGAAATGTGCCATTTCAGAATGGGATTGAAGGAGGTTCAGAGTGCCAGGAGTCCTTCTGCAGATATTTGGTCCTTTGGGAGACAGAGCAGGCTTTGACACTAGATGAACAGATTTTCTTTTTAAAAACATTTTAATTTCGTTTTGCACAATTAACATAAATGGAAAATGTTGAACTGATATGTCCATTAAGAATAATAAGAAAGTATTGGAACAAGAATAATAAAAAAGCAGTTACAGATTCAACTAGATTTTCCTTTCCAGCTGGGTACATGCCCTACCAAGGAGGACAAAGAAGCTTTTGCTATTGTCTCTGTACCAGTATCAGAAATCCGAGACTTGGATTTTGCCAATGATGCCAGCTATATGCTAGCCAATGTGGTGGAGAAAATGAATGAAGGATTTCTTAGCCAGAATGACAGGAGGTAAAAGGATCAAGTTTTTCTGATACATGGGTGAGAGGGTGGTGGTGGGACAGTATCCACTGACAAATTCAATCAGTATGAGTGGTATTTAGCCCGTGGCTTAGAGAACAGATACAACATTTCATTTTGCAATAAAACAAGTTAGCTCTTTTTTTTTGCAGTGGGAAACCCTTAATATCTTTGAGATGGCTTGAGTGTTTTGTATTGCTCTGCATGATATATGTTCAATCTGAGAAGTGTTGGTGCAGCATGTGAGTTACTTTGAATGATAAGGAACTAATTAAGGCCATTGAGTTTGATGTGATGAATTACATACAGGGAAGTCCCAAACACTGCTGCAATTACATTATTAATGAACCTGGTTTGAGGGAGTGGCTTCACTTTGAGGTGATACTAACTGTGATCTCTTTGGCAGGTTTGTGATTCAACTACTGGAGGACTTGGTGTTCTTTGTCAGTGATGTACCCAACAATGGTCAGAATGTTTTGGATATTGTGATTACCAAGCCTAACCGGGAGAGGCAGAAACTTATGAGAGAGCAGAACATTTTGAAACAGGTGACTGGGATCAGAGTGGAGGATTCTACTGAGGAGAATGTAGAGACCAGATATTTGTAGTGTTAAGTGGAGAATTTTGGATATTTCTACAGTTAGTGTATTCTTCAATGGCTTCAGTCTAAAGACTTACTAGGGAATAATGCTTGATATATACAAAAATTGTGAGTTACTTTTGAACAGATAAGGAATATACTGCGCACAACATTTCTTTCTCCATCATGGGGCAGAGAAGACATGGTTGTCCTGAAACAAGTTGTTTCATCCACTTGATGTAATAGGGAAGATCTTTTCAAATTAGCTTTAGTATCCTTGTTTTTCTCAGAAAAGAAATTGCCCTTTCTTGCCATCCTGTTCCCTGGTGCCAGGGTTCTGAGGAAGTTTGGTTCCATCTCTAATTTTACTTGAAAATGGATGAACAGCAGACCAGAAACCAAGGTCAAGGTTGGGATTCGTGGCAGGACGTGAGGTTGCCATTTTGAACCCCTTAGATGTTTTATCTCAGGGGTAGGCAACCTTTTTGAGCCGGGGGCCGGGTTGCTGTCCCTCAGACAACTGGGGGGCCGAAGCCAAAAAATAAATAATTAAATAATTTAAAATATATATATATATAAATAAACCAGGACAAATGTAAGACAAAATTTTCAAATGGAAGACACTTTTTTTAAAAAATGGAGGACACGTGAAAAAATTTGCTGATTTTTAAAAAAATGTTAATATAAATGCATGTTTCTGAGGCTTCTATAGACAATTGCCCCCCAAAGGCCCCGACAGCAATCGGCGGCAGGACCGGGCTGGGGCCGCAGGTTGCCTACCCCTGTTTTATCTATTGAAAATGTTTTTTCTTCTACCTTTGGTTTTAAAAGGTCAGATAAAACTTTGCTGAGTGTATGCTACACAGTGCAGCTTGCAGGCAATCATTTATCATAGTTCCAAACTGGTAAATCCAGATAAATGCATCCAGTGGACATGAAATGTTCTCAAATCACGGCTCTGCTTGTTAGAAAGAGATCTTTGGAAGACAATTCAGTTTGACCAGTATATTTCTTTCTGTGTTGGATAGATCTTTGGAATTCTGAAAGCCCCATTTAAGGACAAGGGTGGGGAAGGTCCATTGGTGCGGCTGGAAGAGCTATCTGATCAGAAGAATGCTCCCTATCAATTCATGTTCCGGCTCTGCTATAGAGTACTGCGTCACTCCCAGGAGGACTATCGCAAGAACCAGGTAGGCTTTTATAAAATGGTATGTGGCTACTTTGAAAGAGGGCTAAAACACTGGGTGTGTATACTTCAGGGGTCTTTAGGCTTAATATCCATTACTTGACCCATATGGGGAAAAACAGTTAATGTTCACTTGATCTCTATGGACTTCCATTTCCTCAGTGGACCCAAAAGACAACTGCCACTCAGGAAGTAGAGTTTTTGGAAAACTTTCACCTTTACCACTAAATTAAGGGTCTCTACTGTTTCTGAATTGGGACTGAAAACTTGAACTCGGATAGATCCACTCATTCAGACATGAGTGTCTTTTCCACAGGAACATATTGCGAAACAGTTTGGTATGATGCAGTCCCAGATTGGCTATGACATCTTGGCTGAAGACACTATCACTGCTCTCTTGCACAATAACCGCAAACTTCTTGAAAAGCATATCACCAAAACGGAGGTGGAGACTTTTGTGAGCTTAGTGCGAAAGAATCGGGAACCCAGGTGGGTATCACTCTATTGGTAGTGAGTTAGGTAGAATTTTGGATCATTTCTTTATTTTGCACCAGGTTTCAGACAATAATATTTATTTCCATGTCAAAAGTTGTAGTTGCTAAATCAAGCTGTTAAAGAACAATTATGAGGCAATCAGAAAACTAAATTTATTTGATATAAAATATAGCAAAATGCTATACAGAAAGTAGTTGGTGAAGAGTAACTGAAGAGTAGTTAAAGTAGTCAAATTAAGGTACTGAAGGAATTGGAAGGAAATGAGAGGGAAGCTATTGTGCAAAGGAAATTATTAACTTCCCCAAACTCTGTATATTTATTGGTCAGAAGGAATCAATTGCATGCAGACTGTGCAATACTGAGAGCAGGGAGGAATCCAAAGATTGTTTTGTTGTGAGATATGGCAGAAATGGTCTTCAGGGGCATATTATATTGCATCCTCCTTCAGTACAAAGCCATTGATGCTAAAGACATGATTGATGCTTTGCAAGAGGATTTATAGGCATTTTTCTATATAGAAAATGTTAGATATTAAGAATGGTCTTAACTGCATTGCAAGTATTTTTGCTTTGAATTCTGATGCATTTTCTCTAGTAGAATTCAGAGGTGTTTTGCTTGGGAATTGTATTTGACTGTTATACGAGGTGTGAAATGAGTGACTATGTTTGATTCATTGACTGTTTCAGCCAACAGCATTCAGAAATTCTATAGCTGGCTGAGCAGAAGGAAAATACAGGGTTCTCTGCTCCCAGTTCATTGACTGACAGGTAATGTGAGCCTTTCATGTGTATCCTAGGTTTTTAGACTATCTCTCAGACCTGTGTGTGTCAAATCATGTAGCCATTCCTGTCACTCAGGAGTTGATCTGCAAGTGTGTACTCGATCCCAAGAACACTGACATCTTGATCCAAACTGAGTGAGTATCCAGTGAGCCCCTTTTGCTCCAAATACAGGAGCTGCCTTAGTCTTCTACTTTCTGCTAGATATGGGGAAATTCTTAAAACAAGATCCTTAATCATAGAATCATAGAGTTGGAAGAGACCACAAGGGCAATCCAGTCCAGCCCCCTGCCATGCAGAAAATCGCAAAGCATCCCTGACAGGTGGCTATCCAGCCTCTGTTTAAAGACCTCCAAGGAAGGAAACTCCACTTCTGAGGGAGTGTGTTTCACTTAAGATGTTTTTAAGCAGAGTTTTTGCTATTTGAGTTTATTGTATATCAATTTTGGGCATATGCTAGCTTTAGTTGATCAATGCAAATCTGAGGGTTTTTTGTTGTTGTTTTTTTGCAAATATTGTTCTTGCTATTTTGGATGGACGTTATGCAAATTTTGGTATCTCTCAAATGTAATTCTTTCCCCAACATGATGGATGTTGCTTACAAAGAGAGTATGATGCAATGCCATCTCTAAAGTCATCAGGCTGTCTTAAAGAAATTACATAGATGACTAGGGAGCCATTATTAGAACTCTATTTTCTAGCTCAAAAGCAGGTTAGAAATATAATTGATTCATTAGGAGAAAGAGACACAGATGCATAGAAGCAGTCATTAATAGGTTTTGAACTGATCCAGGGCAGGGTTCTCATTTGAAAAATCAGGAAAGCCTTTTCATTCATTGTTCCACTTTGATTTTTAGGTTGAGGCCTGTGAAGGAGATGTCACAAAGTCATGAATATTTGAGTATTGAATTTTCTGAGGAGGAAGTTTGGCTGACCTGGAGTGACAGGAACAATGATCACCATGAGAAGAGCATCCGGCAGCTAGCACAGGAAGCACGAGCTGGCAATGCTCATGATGAGAATGTTCTGAGTTACTATAGGTAACAAGTGCTTCTTGTTTCAGCTCCTGTTATTACAGTGGCATTGGTTATGGCTGGTTTTTGACCAAAATTTCTCTAATTTAACAACTCTTGAAACTAATGCCTTCTTTTTCTTCTTCTACTGTTGCTCATGTTTACTTTTTCTCTGCACAGGTATCAGCTGAAGCTGTTTGCCCGTATGTGCATGGACCGGCAATATTTGGCCATTAAAGAAATCTCCAAGCAGCTGGGGGTGGAACTAATCTTCCTCTGTATGGCAGATGAAATGTTGCCCTTTGATCTTCGGGCCTCCTTCTGCCATCTCATGCTCCATGTCCATGTGGACAGAGATCCACAGGAGAAAGTGATGCCTGTGAAATTTGCACGTCTCTGGACTGAGATTCCTACAGCCATCACCATCAAAGAGTAAGGCACATGAAGGGTCTTAGAAGGATGGTGTGTATGATCGAAGAACATAGCATCTCTGACATTCTTCTAGGTCCCATAGGTTCAGTAATCTCGTGGAAAGCATGTGTATGTGCATGTCCCCAAACTCTACAGCCATCAATGTAGTTCAGTGGATTCTGGAAGACTAGAAGTAGTTTGTGCTGAACACCGTTGCTTTGGCTAATTTAGTCATTCCCTTTGCCTTGCAGCTATGACTCCAATGTAAATAGTTCAAGAGATGATAAGAAGAACAAGTTTGCCAGCACCATGGAGTTTGTAGAGGATTATCTCAACAATGTGGTCAGTGAAGCAGTGCCTTTTGCTAATGAGGAGAAGAACAAGCTCACTTTTGAGGTGAGAAATATGTCTATGCTGTTTTGTGAGTTTTTGCTCACCTCTGAGAACTGATAATTGTACTCAGATGTTGAATCCTGGAAAGGACAACAGCCATATCTGATATTCTCCCATGGGTTTTCTGTGCTTGACTTATTCCTTTCCATTGAAACTGGCATGCTAAAATAATTGGTCAATTTCCCATAGTCTGAAAAGGTGTATTTTTTTTCTCTCAACCTCTTCTCAATCTATGTGATTATTACTGTGTAACTATTAACACAACATGGGAATAAAGAATTTTGAAAGGAAACAAAAAAGAATTTCTCCCATCCTCCAGCCTTTGTAAACCAACCAAAGGAGGTTTATTGTATTCAGTCATCTTGACTACAATTGGTAGTAATTGCATCTGTGGCATGTGCATCGTGTCTGTGTGTGTGTGTGCATGTGTGTGTGTGTGTGAGAGAGAGAGAGAGAGACAGACAGACAGACAGACAGACAGACACTTATATGTAGAAACGTATGCCTCCTAAAATCAGTCCCCAGTGTAACAGCGCCATGCAAACACTATTTCAAAGATTTTTTCCCCCATATAAACCAGTGAGGGCAATTTTGGAAAGCTTAGAGGCCAATTTGTTGGCTCCCACAAGACACACGACAATGTATAAACAAAAAACAAACAAACAAAAAAAGAGAGCAAAACTGGAAGTTTCCAAAAGTCTGCTTCCAGAATTTCTTTGTTTTAAATGCTGAAGGAAGTTGCACCTTGTTCAAGCTCAGGGCTACTGCTCCTGCACCTCTCTAAGAATAAACTGATTTTTTGATTAAAGCATTGTTTTGGTGGAATGGGCGTGGGCATTATACAGGTTGATAAAATACACTTT
Organism: Sceloporus undulatus; assembly: GCF_019175285.1. Taxonomy (NCBI): domain Eukaryota; kingdom Metazoa; phylum Chordata; class Lepidosauria; order Squamata; family Phrynosomatidae; genus Sceloporus; species Sceloporus undulatus. The sequence continues at coordinate 66,488,990 of NC_056525.1, read as the reverse complement.
GCCCTCTCTTTAAATAGATGAGCAAGTTAGTGTAAACTTTGGCTTTTACCAACAGAGGGAAAAGTTCTGAGTTTAATTATTTTTATCCCAGCTCTTGAAACTTACCAAAAATGGTAGGGAGGGTCCACCAGTTTTGGGCACTGGGGTGATTTCATCTTCTCCTATGTGACTGAGTTTGTCTCTTTTCCTAGGTTGTCAGTCTTGCCCACAACCTCATTTACTTTGGCTTCTACAGCTTCAGTGAGCTGCTACGCTTGACACGAACTTTACTCGGGATCATAGACTGTGTGCAGAACCCTCAGCTGATGATGCAAACCATGTACAATGATGATATGACTGGTATGTTCAGTGAGACAATGCTGAGAATGAATCTTGTTGTTTCAAATTTTAATGCCATTGCTCAAATTAATAATAAGAGGTAGCCACAATGTTGATTTAATTTATTGATATGAGGTAGAATTCTTGCATATCAGCCCAGATTACACTCCACGGCCATAGGTACTTTTTAAAAAAACTTTAGAGGCAAATAAGCTGTACAATATGCATAATATAATTAATATTGGTTGAGCAGGGAATGTGCAGTTAAAGAGTCTTGAGGATGTATTCACCTGCTCTTTAACTTTCCACATATTGTTGTGTTGTATCTTGTGATTAAAATATATTTAATTGACATTGTGACCACTTGGTATACACTAGATACTCAATACTGAGGAGGTGCAAAATATTAAAATAAATAAATAAATAATCACAAAAGTTAAGTGAACAACCCCCTCCCAAAAAACAAACAAACCCCTGAGAAACATTACTATAAAAAGGCATTGTGAAAACTCCCCAATATTTTGGGAATCCGAAGTTGCCTAATAAATTATTTTTTATTTGCTTTGTTGATTATTTTTACATGGAATTCCCCAAACACCCTATGCGGCATGCAAAATTCTAGGAGTTGTAGTCCAAAAAAGTAACTTTTCCATGTTTTGGGAGATGTCACTTCAGGAGCTGCAAAGATAATCATGCAATGGATAACGTTGTTGAAGAAGATAGTAGCAGTATAGCTATGGGAAAGAACTGGAATTTTCTACAGAAATTAGTAACCCCTTTTTTTCAAAGACTTGGGCCAAATATTTTACAGTTCTAACTAATTTCTGATTTGGTGTGAACTTAGGAAAACCTTTTATCATGATTTTCAGCAGCTGTAAAAGCTCAGCATAGACCCACTACCAGGATCTGATTGCAAATAGGACCAGCTTGAACCTGTAACTGAATGCCCTTGCTCTTTCAGGAAAGAATGTCCGGAGGTCGATCCATGGTGTTGGTCAGATGATGTCTACTATGGTGCTGAGCAGGAAGCAGTCTATCTTTGGTCCCTCAAATATGAATGCTGTGGTAGTTCCTGAGCCAGCAGATAGGGGAAGGAGCATAGAAAATGAAAACATTGTGGTGATGGAAACAAAACTAAAAATTCTGGAGATTTTGCAGGTCAGTGTAAAGCTGTTGTTCTTGAGTCTAAGAGGTTTTTGCTTGTGACTATGTGACACCATGGCTGCTTCTTGTGAGCCTTTTATTGTTAAAGACTTGGGACCTCAAAAAGGGAAAGTATGATGAAAGAGCAGAAAGGTATGAGGGTGGCATAGATTGATGGCCTTTCTATGCTCTCTCTTCTTCCTCAGTTCATCTTGAATGTACGTCTGGATTACAGGATCTCCTATTTGTTATCTGTCTTCAAGAAAGAGTTTGTAGAAGTCTACCCTATGCAGGACAGTGGGGCCGATGGAACAGCTCCAGCCTTTGACTCCACAAGTATACCTGAATTCTTTTTAAATTTTATTTCTGTTTGATCTGTTGAAGCCCTCTGACCTTCATATTGCCTTAATAACCAGTAAATTCTCTAAAAGTGGTTGCTTTTTTCAGTCTCTGAATAAAAGTCTGCTCTCATCACAGTGTCAGTGGAATTCTGTATATTATATGATGTGACAGGAAGGAAGGAAGGTCAGGTTACTAGGAATGAGGGGTTAGGAATTTGCCTAGATCAGTAATTCAGTTTCTTTCTTATATTCCCCGATAATCTCCCATTTGCATCCTCATGGCACATAGCATTGCTTGTTTATGCATTTTCTCTTCCTGCAGCTGCAGCAATGAATTTGGACCGGATTGGTGAGCAGGCTGAAGCTATGTTTGGGGTTGGGTGAGTTCTTATCAGTTGTGATTCTTCCATTAGAGATCTTAATAATCTTTTCCATAGAACATATGTATATATGGAGGCAAAGAGGCTTGAAGAGCAAGAGATTTCAGTCTTTACTGCTGGGGACATCAGAGTAAAGATGTAAAGAGAACATTTTCTCATGAATATGATGTATTTCTTTGGGTGCTATATGTTTGTGTTTTCACATATCTATTGTTAGTCCTTGTATGAATTATTAGTATATTGTTTAAACTTCCGATGTATTTATAAAGAATTGTATAATTATATATGTATTATTGTTTTGTAACAGTTACTGAATCATCTTGAAATTTTACATCACTTTTCTTATATTTGGGAGCTGCTTTGAGCATAGTTATCATGAAAAAACAGTATACTAATGTATTTGGTTGCAAATGTGTTTGGTTGCTTGGTTGATTCTGACTTCTTTTTCACCCCCAACTTTGCTGCAGAAAAACAAGCAGCATGTTAGAGGTAGATGATGAAGGTGGGCGGATGTTCCTCCGTGTGCTGATCCATTTGACAATGCATGACTACCCTCCACTTGTCTCAGGCTCCCTTCAACTACTCTTCAAACATTTCAGCCAGAGACAAGAGGTCCTACATACCTTTAAGCAGGTAATTTTCAGTACTCTGTGACTTCTGCACATCTCCATCTGACATATTTGGATCATCAAATTTTTTCTCAATGGGATTGGTCAGGAAGCTGGCTTATTGTGCTTTTCTTTGCTTTCTTGTTAGGTACACTTCTTCTCCTATTTATGGACTAAGAGCCAAAAGAAAACATTCCGTGGCATAAGGTCCATTAAATGTCATCAGTTTAGCAAGGAGGTGTTTCTAGTATTAAATATGAAAAATATAAGTTAAGCGAAGGTGACCACATGATCCATTGCCTACTTTAATTGGAGTGTGTCATTTTTCTGTATATCACTCGGATCAGCTCACATGATATGAAGGCAGCAGCAGCTATTTTTGCAAGTAATTCCACTAAATGGGTAGAATCCAAAATGGGAAGTAGCAGACAAAAAGAGTCGGCTATCATATATTACTGCTGAGGTATTTTGTAGCCCCCACACATAATTAATATTAATTTGTAGTATTTATAAGGCTTCTCAAAAACAAGACATTGTGCAATAATTACATTAAGAAAAGCAAATGCTGCCTGAAAGGCCTACAATCTTGAGAAATTCATGAGCACTATCATATTATTCTACACTATAGTTTTTTGTATTTATTATTCCATTTCCTCATGTCAGTTCAGCAGTGCACTTTCCATGCACAGTACAACAATTGTGTGCATGGGAGATCTACCCCTGGAGCAGAGTTGATCTTCATTCAAACCAAGGGTGGGGTCAATGTGGGTGATGGGCCATACATGCTCTCAGGCCTTTATTGTGACCATACCCTTAATGCCCCTGGGTGAAAGCAACCCCTCCACCCAAAGTTGAATTTTGCTCCTGGATGTTTTCAGGTGTAGTAGTTTCACTAAAAAAAGGAGGAGAGTGCAGGGCATCCAAATTGTAACTCCCCCAAATGAATGCAGAAGTATATTTCTGTGTAACTCGGGGGATAAAGTAAAATCATGCTAGTACATTGAAAATGTATAATGTTTTGACCTAAATGTGTCGTGTGCCATCTTTAATAGAATTGGCCCTCTATCTTGGATCATTTATCTTTTATTTAAAAAATAATAATTTTTTAATTTTTTGCTTTGACCACCTAGCTAGCAAGATAAGCAGAGTGCACTGATGTTCTTTGTGATATCTTAATCCAGGTCCAGCTACTTATCTCTGCTCAGGATGTTGAGAACTATAAAGTGATCAAATCAGAATTGGACAAACTGCGCATGATGGTGGAAAAATCAGAACTCTGGGTAGAAAAAAAAGGCAGCTCCAAGGGAGAAGATGGACAAGAGGGGGAGAAGAAGGAGAAGAAAGAGGTAAAACTTGAGCAGCTACAGGACAGACAAAGGGAGAAAAGAAGAAGAAGAAGAAAGCAGTAAAACCAGAGCGGTTACACATCAGGCAGTGCAAAACACCTCTGGAATGCTGGTTCAAAGATAGGGTGATTTTCTTGAATTAATGACCATCTGTACATTATGACCAAAAATTGGGTTTATCTCTGAGTATAAAACTCAGTAGGAAACCAGACCCACCTCTGAGCTTCTACAACAAAAAGAGGATGAGATAAGGAGAATGAGAAAATAAAACCTGATGTGGATGAAAGGGATGCAGTAATAATGCAGCCTTGAAAGGTTTGAAAAGCATACAGTATGTATCTTTCATATATCGGCAGAAGGATACAGTATTCCAGCAGTAATAGCTATAATTATGAAACTTGTTGGAAATGGGCTGTAATCACTAAATTACAGTAACACTGCATCATTTTTGAAGCAAATTAAATTGTTCTTCTGATATATACAAATGTTGGTATTTCTCAGCAGAGCTTTTAGAGTTCATTCTCTTTTACTACATATTTCATTCTTAGATGCATATATCTTCATCATGCACTTATTTCTAAATGTAATACAACCAAACACATCTTGCTCATACTTTACAATTTTTTAAGTATACTCTTATTGCACTGTGAAATTATTTTTAAAAAGTAATGTGCAAGTTGGTTCTGAGGTTGGAAGTGAAAGGTGCAGTGCAGTAATTCAACTAGTTGTTCCAGAGAACCACCTGTAGGAATTGCGTTCCCTAGGTTGTGTACTGACATTACATCCATTTCTGGAAACTTCTACAAATCTGTAAAAGTCTCATCAGACTGAAGAGGCAGAATTTGTTTTGTTGTACCAATATAAATCCAAGATACCAGTTGATCAGGGTATAAGAGTGATTTCTAGGCTATGGCTCCCCAGATTTACTGAATTCTACTTCTCAGAATGGGACTATGACTCACATTGGTCATATTGGCTTTGGTTTCTAGTTGACAAAATCTAGGGACCAAAGGTTGGGAACCATTGGGTTTGATTTTATTTCAGCACCGCATGGTATTCCATGGAAGAATAGTTAATGTATCATTATAAGCTGGCCTGGCATATGAATGCTATAACAGTAGGGTTTGGGGGAACTTGAATGGATTTTCTTTCTTGTTCAGTTATGTTCAGTCACTTGAATAATCTTTCTCTTTCTTCCCTCCTTCTAGCGTACCACAGATGAGGAGCCTGGAACTCCAGGAGAAAAAAGCAGTGAGAATTACCAGCTGGTTAAAGGAGTAAGCAGTTTCATCTGACACTCTCCTTAGGCAAGCTGTCAGAAAAGTATGGGGAATCTCTTAAGCACACCACAAATAAGAGAACTGGGGTACTGAACCAATTACAGCCTAGTCTAGATAAACAGGGCTCCTTAAAATCAAACTGTGTACATTGCCTTGAGCTCTTTGGAGAAAGGAGAATGAAAGAAAGAATGGAAGAATGAATAAACAGGTAGCATAGCCTGAACTGGAACACCTCAGCCACAAGGCAATTTGGACTAACTTGCATCCCTCTATTTTGCAAGGGCAAGGACATCTGAAAGTGCCTCCTTCTGCTTCTTTAAAAACTGGAATAAGACTCCTTACTGTTTACTCCCTCTCAGTAATTTCTATTTTGTTTGATTTGGTTTTTCCTTTGTTTCTCTTCAGATTTTGGAACGGCTGAATAAAATGTGTGGAGTTGGTGAGCAGATGCGAAAGAAGCAGCAACGTTTGCTGAAGAATATGGATGCCCACAAAGTGATGCTGGATTTGCTGCAGATCCCTTATGAAAAGGTGGGAAGAAAGAGGAATGAAAATTTAGCATAGTAGGCACTTGGTATCTGCTGGTGGTTAGTTCTTGGACCCCCCATGGATACAATGGTGTAGTGAAATGGTATCCCTTATATAAAATAGCAAAATCAAGATGTGCTTTTTGGAATGTATATATTTCTAGAATATGTTCAAGTTGTGAATAATGGAATCTATGGGGAAAGAATCCATGGATATGGAGGGTATGACTGTAGTTCTAATTGGGATAGAAGAATGTGCTGAGACTTTTCAGTTCTAATAGAATAATAAAGTCATAGAACTCTGGGGTCACCTAATTTAACCAGAGATTAGAAACAGTGCATTTCAAGTAATTATGTTACCTGTAACATATTATTTTTGAGGTAATGACATTACCAACTTAATTATCTTTAAAAACTGAGGTGCAGTACAGACCTCCAACAAGCGGCGTATCAGCGCCGGTATTAAGGTTAGGGAGTGCACACCATGTACATGCTCCTTAAATCTAATATGTGCCGGTGGTGCAATAATGGCAGTGCCCTGTGTACACGGGCGCCGCCCTTATGATGTCACACATGTGCTGCGTCAAAACAGTGCGGTGCGTATGTGACATCTTTGCGCCACTCCAGGCCGCTTATGGTGGCCTAGCTCCGGCACAAGAAAGAGTTCTGAAACGGAGCTCCTTCTGGGCATGCGCCTCATTCCCGCAACCACCAAACGGGTACAAGAACAACGCCAGGGGGAAAGGGGCTGAGCGGTCCCTTTCTCCCATAGCTCTGGCTCCCGGGGTGTCCAGGGGCATGAAGCCCCAAGGACACCCCTTTTCCATTTTGCCACTTCTCCATGACCAGGAAAAGTGCTGGATTGGGGTCTCTGGGCTGCCAGATCGGGCTGCCCTGGTCCCAATCCTCCGCGGAAAAGGGCGGCTGTTGACCACCTCTTTTCCGTGGTCTGTACTGGTTCTAAGATAATGGCAAGTAATGCCTTTTTGTGTGCGATGGTTCCCAATTTCTCTTAAAACATTATGTGTGTTTGTGTGTGTGGGGAGGAGGACATTTTTGAACACTTTTTTGTTTCTAGATTCATTTAAAAAAGAAAAACAGTTAATTTTAAAAGTAACCAATAATGCATAGAGTTATTTCAGTAATGAATGTTGTCCGTGGGTCTCTTTGCAGAAGCAGTAGGAAATGACATGGGAGTTTATCACACTCCTTACCTTCTGCTCTGCTCCCATTGCGTAAACGTCACCAATCTGCGACGGGAGCCTCCTGGTGGGATCGCAGATAGTGTAACGCTTCTGTTTTTGTCATAGAAGCATTATTGTAAGTGTTTTAAAAAGAGCCCTTTTAAAATAATGGATTAAATCGTTATTTAAAAAAGGCCCTTTTTTAAACACTTATGAAAATGCTTCCATAAAAATGGAAGCGTTGCGCCATCTGGGATCCCACCAGGAGGCTCCCATCACAGATTGGTGACGTTTACGCAACGGGAGCAATAACGGGATAAATAATGCACTTACCCACTGGAAGGCTATTTATTTGCCAGATGAACCATGTTCTTCAAAGTCATATGACATCACATAAGATCTAGTATACAGAAGTAGAATAGTAATGAAAAGGTGGTGCTCCAATTTTTCGTTTACTTTGTGGTTGTATCTGCTAGTGGAATGGGTGAGATTGCCTCAGCTGTGTGGTCACTGATGGTTTCAAGGATCTCCCTTTTTAAAAGGAGAGACTAGGTAAGGATCTTTTATATGAAAATAATATATTTTGTTCTCACAAATGCATACAGGGTGACACCAAGATGTTGGAGATTCTGAGATTAACTCATCAATTCCTGCAGAAGTTCTGTGCTGGCAATCAGGAAAACCAAGCCCTTCTCCATAAGCACCTCAACTTGTTCCTCACCCCTGGGGTAAGAGAGATAGGGCAAATAAAAAGTTGGGGAATGTAAATACAGTTGTGCCCAAGCATCATAAAAGAGATGGTCTCTAACAGATCATCTATTTTTGCTCAAGGGTAATCACTCCTGTAGAGCTTAACAATTAGATAATAGTTCCATTGCCCCATTGGGTGGTTAGGGCAGATAGGGTAGTATCCAATACAAGTCATTAGGAAATGGATTAGAAGGCATGATAATGATAGTCTTACTTATTCATCTTTTCACAGTTGCTGGAAGCAGAGACAATGCAGCACATTTTCCTGAATAACTATCAATTGTGCTCAGAAATCAGTGAAACAGTGCTGCAGCATTTCATTCACTGTCTAGCAACACATGGGCGCCATGTGCAGTACCTTGATTTTCTGCATACCATCATCAAGGCTGAGGGCAAGTACATCAAGAAGTGCCAGGACATGATCATGACTGAGGTGAGGTTCTATTTTTATGTCGTGGAGACTGTCAAGTGCGAAAGAGAGTGCAGAGGAGGAATAGCTCAAGATCCAGAATGATGAGGACACTGAGGGGAAGCTCTCACACAGCAGTGATGAAGCTGAAGTTAGCTGAAGGCTAGTAGAGAATAGCAGGCAGCCTCAATTGTAGACTTACAGCAGGCTCTGAGAAACCAAGGATAAGGTTGAGCAGTCCAGCCATAGTTCTTCTGTAACCTCAAGGTGTAGGCGCTATATTGTAGAGGCTCTACTGACCTTTGTATTGGTTATTTCTTCCCACTTTCTCTGATCAGCAGGGCATATGCAACTTATATTTAGAATTTTCTCCCTGACAGAGGAATAATTTAAGAGCTGATGGAGAATAAATTGTGACTCACCCCCGAGGAGATTGTAAATATTATGAAGAATCATTTTATAGATATTTATTTTTGGCCTGCCCTAACCTTAATCAGAAAAAATAGCAAATATCAGTAAAGGAAGCCAGCTGTTATTAGAAGGAATCTCTTTTTGTATTCACATTAAACGAGACAGGTGACCCAGTCTGAGAAAACCAATTCTACAGCTGTTCCAGATGGCTTGAAGGATGCCAACACCAGCTGATCACCAGCTGGCAGGAGACCATCTTTGTTCTTGGCCAGGGCGGGGGAAAATGTTTAAAGGGGCTTGGGTGCTTTAAATATGCACATATGCTTTCTGCCGCCGGTGCTGAGCTCTGCAGCTGCGCAGCTGCGCATCCGCCAGCCGGCAAAAGAAAAAAAAAAAAGGCCTGTTTTTGGCTGCCTATGAGGAAGCTGCCTCTCTCTTTGCAGCGTCCTGCGAGGTGGCGGTATGGAAACTGCGGGTCAGAAACGGCTCCAGGTGAGGCGTCTTCACTGCCCCCCATGTGGAAGCCCCATACACCTTAGCCACGCCCCCGGGGCGGGCGGTCTGGAGGCTCTGTATTCAGCAGAATACACCTCCAAGACGTCTTCCCCTGCCTGTCTGTATCCCGCCTTAGTGTTGGGAATGGCAAAACTCAAATATGTCCTGATGCTTTTTAGAGAATTTGGAAAAGCTGTAGGGGTTTATTTAAACCCATCAGTGTTTTTATGAGTTACGGAAAGTGGAAGTACATATTCGGATTTGACCTTTAGGAAATTTCAGTAAATCCCGTGGATAATATTGTAATGGAATCAGTCAAATTGTAGGGGATATTTCTTTGTAAAGAACAGTATAGGCATCTAATTGGAACTGTTGGCTAGAAAAATTCAAAACATATAGGATTTGTTAAGGTTTGGCCTTAATAGGTTTCACAAAACAGTTTATATTAAAATTTAGACTTCGGCTATTGCCTATAATTTAGTATCAGTTTATTTACAGCTCGAAAAAACAAAGAAACCAACAGGTTGATTTTAAAATATATTTGGGATCCAATTCTCTGCCCTCCACAGATCCACTGTCTGTAGTAGTATCAAAGATGGAGCACTGGGCTTCCTAGTTTTAGGACCTACAGTCACCTCAGTCATTTTCAGTTATCATTTGCAGGCATGGGGATAGTTTAAAGCTGCAAATGGCAGATACTGGTACAAACTCTCAAGTGGTTGGTTCCCTTTGGAATGAATTGGAAGAGCAGGAACAGGAATATTTTATTGGGGCAAAAAGAAAAGTTAGACCATACAGTTACCAAAAACATGAAATGTGTGGGTTTGCTAAACAATTGGAACTGAAAGCTGAATTGATTAAATGGCATCAAAAAGGAAATTATTGTTTGGTAAATTATGTTAAGTCTCATGTAGAGAAAAACTGGCCAGATTGGATGTATCTTCATATCTGAAGACAACTCAGATATCTCAACCTGACTTTAACAGACCATTGAGTTCCTTATTCCATGTGGAACATCAGGTAGAAGGTTTAACATATGAATGAAATCTATGCATGACTGAGGAAGATGGATTAACTTTGTCCAGGACTGGGATGTAAATGCCAAGCTGTCCTTCACAATCAGCCCCAGAGGAAATCATAGAAACTTTTACTAAATGATGCCGTTTATCCATGTGGACTTTGAAGAGGTTAGCCAACATACTCTGGTGGCCTTCTTTCAGAGATCAGTGTCATATGTAATTTCCAGCGTTCTACCAGAGGAGGAAATTAACATCTCTCAAACAGCAAAGAAGAAGGGGAAGATGGCAGACAGCCTTTGTTCAGTGGAAAGTCCCTTAGGCCTGTTACAGACAGCCAAAATAAAGCTGCTTCGAGTCACAGTGGAGGTATGGTATTTCAATGATGCATGCGTCCTAAGAGTCCAGAAGCCACACCAAAGCCACGCTCCAGTCCTTAGGGCTAGAGCGTGGCTTTGGTGCAACTTCTGGACTCTTAGGACACATGCATCATTGAAACACCATACCTCCACTGTGACTCGAAGCAGCTTTATTTTGGCTGTCTGTAACAGGCCCTCGTGTATAATCAGATTTAGCAAGCTGTATTAATGATACACTTGATGCCACAATCTTTAAGGGGAAAAGACTCTAAAGTAGCAAAATGTAGACGGCTCAGTTCAGTTTGTGGTTTCAAGTTTAAGAGTCTCATCATTTCAGAAAAAGAAATAACAGGAAACAATAAATGGTAGGAAACTGGCCATAGCAAATGAATACTAACTAGGCATTAAGAATGTGGATTGTTCTCTTAACTTGATGTGAAATATTATACTGTATCTGATAAGTAAGGCTGTAATTTTACACATGCAAATAGTGATACTGTTATACATGGAAAAAATGTTTTGCTGACCTGAAAGTATGATTATATTTTAATTTTTAAAAAAATCTGTTTCACATATTTATTTATATGTGAGAGTGAGGAGTGGGCACAGGTCCTTGCTGTCAAGTTCTAGTTTAGACCAATCTTTATCTATATCTATACCTGCTAGAACGATCTCTCCATGCTGCATCTGGAACTAGGCTAGAAATCAACAAATAATTAACTTCTGCAAAGGCTTTCTTAGCACTGGCAGAGGCAGGGACTTCTAATCACATTGTCAACCACATCTATTAAAATAAAAGGAGGAAGAGTAATATAAATGCAAGCCAAGGAAGTGTCTCATATGCTGAAAGATTTTATTTGTATGTATTATTTGTTTTAGTTTTAGCTCTTCTATAGCCTGCTTATGGCAGATGGGAATGGCCTTGGAAAGGGACCAGAAAGCAGTTATTTGTTCATTTTGCAGATGGCTGGCAGCCTTTTTGGAGAGCCACCTTGTTTACTTTTGTTGTCCCTATTCTACAGCTGACCAATGCTGGGGATGATGTTGTGGTATTCTATAATGATAAGACCTCTCTAGCCACCATGTTGGAGATGATGACAGCAGCCCGGGATGGAATAGAGGAGAACAGCCCCCTCATGTACCACATCTCTCTGGTAGATCTGCTGGCAGCCTGTGCTGAAGGCAAAAATGTCTACACAGAGATCAAGTGCACATCTCTGCTTCCATTGGAGGATGTGGTGCGAGTGGTCACTCATGAAGACTGCATCACTGAGGTAACAGCACGATACAGGCAATTTGGGGAAAAAGACAAAGTCTGTTATTTTATGGTCGTCATAGAGTTGTTGTCCTTATGTGCAGAAATCAGCCTGAGTGTCAATTTTACATGAGGAAAAATTGTGTGGTTTTTGGGAGTGCACTCTAGCTCTCCCAATCCCTAGTCAGTATGGCAGATAATATAGGATTATGGGGCTTAGAGTCCAAAACATCTCGAAGTCTAAAGAGTCTTTAGTCCTTATACATTATCAGACTGGATAAACTGTTGCTTAGCCATTTGGAACTTATGGACAGTCACTGTGAAGATATAAGACTTACAAGACAAGCCAAGCCCTGATGGATCAGACCAAAGGCCTACCTACTTCATACTCATTCTCCCCAACAGCCAGTTGCCCCAACAGCCTTCTCTTACTGTTGCTCCTCAGCAGCTGTTATTTAGTGACATATTGCCATTTAGCAATCATGGCATTATGTCTTAGCCTAATATTTTTCATAGGGTGGTTGTGAGAATGAAATGGATTTGACTCACACCTCCATCCTTTCTTGGAGAAAGAGAGTAGGACAAAGAAAATGTTGATAAAGTAGTTGATACTTGACCATATCCTCTTTCTCTGCTTTTTGAAGTGCAGATGGGGGTGGTGTTCCAGACAGCATTGGAAAAGTGGGTGCTCCAGTGAAAATAGTGGTGTCAGTACAAAATTGAGAGTGATTAATTTGGAAGGGGCTTTGCTTTTTCTCTTCAAAGGCTTTTAATGCATCCATCTCTTATTCTTATCTTTCAGGTGAAGATTGCTTATGTGAACTTTGTCAACCATTGCTATGTAGACACAGAGGTGGAAATGAAGGAGATCTACACTAGCAACCACATCTGGACATTGTTTGAGAACTTCACTCTTGACATGGCCAGAGTAAGTGCTAGGACCTAAGTGGTGTTCCTTAGATTTCTGAGATCAACATGCTTTTAAAGCTAAAAATAGTTGGAACATACCACATTTCTAAGGAAGGACAATCTATATACTATGTGCCACCACACTGAACCTGCTCCAAATGACTGCAAAGTGGACCTTAGGATTTTGTGGCGCTATGAGGAAGTCCCTTTCACATGACCTAAAAGACAGATTGGGTTGGTAAGGGAGGAGAATATCTCTCAAGTAACAAGGCCCCAAATTCTATAGGAAGGCGTTCCTGTGATTGAACTCCAGGAAATGTCTCTTGGCTCATAATGTAAGACTGATGTTTTGCTAAGAGCACCTATGTGAACAGTTACTTGACAAAATAGTTAGAAATATGACTTTCTGACACAATACTTTATTTATCTGTGGAATTAATTGCTGAAGGTGCTTTATTGGCCATTAGCAAAAAGGGTTTTTTAAAAAATTTAAAAAGAAGAAATGGGAATCATTGGGCTCAAATAAAAGTTAAGTCTATTAGTATCAAGCAGTCATTATACAAAGGTGAAAAGGAACTGCAGGCATGAGAAGAAAAAGCCTCTATGGTGCACTAAATTATAACTTATTAAGTTCAGTGCACTTTGATTACAAGTTTCATCGGAAGAAAACAACGCTGAGCATTTTCTGTGCTTTTTGTTGCAAAGTGATTAACAATGATAGCCAGCACAACCTCAGAGTTCTAACACAGTAAGCAACTGACTAAGAAATGGCATAAACTGTCAACAGGGAATAGATATCACTGCTGTGTCCTCTCTGTGAACTTCCCTTTGGCATTTGGCCAGCCAGTTTTGGAAGACAGAAAGCTGAACTGGATGGGCACAGCACTAGCATGCTGGATCTCAAAATGCCATTCTCTGAACAGGTGATATTTGAATGTCTTTGTATTCTGCATGGCAAGGAATTGCTTCCACAAATTATATTTACAATATTAGAATTGCAGGTAATATACCTTTGTTCCTGCTTGGCAGAACTCTAAAGCATTAGGGAATCTCAGCCAGTGCATGCTATTACAAAATATGGAAGCTTTGTCATCAGTAGAGGCAATTTGATAGAATCTTTTGTCTTTGGGCTTAGTGATAAAGAGATTCACCTGCTGCCTCTCTGATGACACCTGAACTCATCACACTGTGTAAATACCATCTTCATACTGTTTTTCTGCTGGTATGAGCTAATCCACTTTTTCCAAAGAGGTGGTACAGTTTATTACAAAAACTGTGATCTGGGAAATCCCAAATTCAAAGTTTAGCTCAACTTTGAACTCTTTAGGATGTCTAAAGCAGGTTACCCACTCAAAGGCACAACTATCCACATGTAATCCTGAGATAATAAGACTTGCCAACCTTAATATTATTGTTTTACAATTTTCTAAAATAATGTTTGGAAAATGTTTCAAAACTGTCAAAAAATCTAAGTAATTGTCATTATTTTGCCTTCAACCCCACAGGTGTGCAAGAAACGTGAGAAGCGCTTGTCAGATCCTGCCTTGGAGAAGTATGTGCTTACTGTAGTGCTGGACACAATCAATGCCTTCTTCAGCTCACCTTTCTCTGAGAACAGCACCTCCCTACAGGTACAAATAAGCAACTTTAAATCCCTGCAATGATTCATTCTTTGGAACATAAATCTGAACAGTAAAAAAATGTCACTGGTCTAAGTATGTCTAATGAACAAAACCTGTCATATAGTTCTGTGTACACATAGGCTATGAATAGCAAGCTTCTCCCCACTGACTAAGGGAGAGACACACTGATGAACACATGTGGGTACAACAACATCAAATTGGTGTATGCCTGATGTAGACAGAAGAGTCCAAGAAGGTTTTTGAGAAGTACAGTTTGACCTTCTGCAGGAGAAGTAGACCACTCCTTAGAGCCAAAATTAAATTTCATTTTGCCTAATGATTTTTTTTTTCCAGTCTCGTGTGAGGCAGTTAGCAACTGAGCCGATCCATAATTGAACTTATAATCTAAAAACAAACCACTTTCCTCTGCTAGTTTGACAGCTGCTCCTGTAATATTGTGACTAACTAAACAAAGCAGGGAGAGGTCTGTGATTTGGTCTCCTATGTGTTATTTTTAAGGGTTGATACTGATGGTGATGGGACAAAATCAGATCAAGACCATGGTGTGGGAGGCTGGAAGCAAGAAAAAATCTTCCTTTTGTGCTCTTTGCCAATCCAAGGGTGCATCTGCACTGTAGAAATAATGCAGTTTGACACAACTTTAGCTGCCATGGCTCTGCTCTATAGAGTTCTGGGATTTGTAGCTTTGTGAGGCATCAGAACTCTTTGGCAGATCCCAGGAATCCCAGGAAGCACTTAAAGTGGTGTCAAACTACATTATTTATACAGTGTAGTTGTAGCCCAAGTCTCACTTCCACATCCAACTATCTTTGCAACAGATGTTAACTTTCCTTGGGAGGAAATAGTTAGTTTGGTGAGGGAGCAGCTTGGATGGGGGAAATGTACAAAGAAAGGTTTAAATACAGTACTTCCCATTCCACCTGATCCCATCCAGTCCCCTTCTCTCTAATAACATTCCAGCTTCCATTAACATTTAAAAGCTACTGCAAGGAGAGGGGCATCATTAGGGGGTAAAGGGGGTGCAGTCCACATCAGGTGACCCCTTAGGGAGGGTGACACCACTTGCTCTTCAAACATATGCTTTTTGGCAGAAATGGGCTGTGGCTTTTGCCTGTGCCCCTTTAAAACACTGGAACTCAGCAGAAGTGATTGTGTGAGTGGGGTGAGGTTCAGTGAGAAGAGAAAGGAGAGGCTTCAGATTTAAATTTGTACATTTCAAAGTTATTTTTGAATTTACTTTACAAACCAAACCAAACTCAAAAACAAAGCATTTTCACTTTAGCCACATCAAACTGTACATGTCAATACATTTAGATTGTGTGTATGATATTGTAATTTAAAGGTATTATTTTAATTATGCTAGTTGTTTATGTGATGACTATTGTCATTACATTCAGTCATATACAGGTATTACGATTTATAAGTAACATTAGTACAAAAAACATTACTAAGGATTTTGTATGGTATGGTAGGGGAGGAGGTCAATGGGAGAGGGGTGATGCCAACTCTAGTGACACCATTGTGCAGGGTTTCCAATGATGAATCGCGTATATGCTCTTCTCATTTCTCCAAGGTGAATCTGATAGAGCAGTGGATCTAAAGATGCCCCCAAACTCTTCTCTCTCTTGCAGACCCATCAGACTATTGTGGTGCAGCTCCTCCAGTCTACCATGAGGCTCCTGGAGTGTCCTTGGTTGCAGCAGCAGCACAAGAGCTCAGTGGAAGCTTGCATCCGCACACTGGCTATGGTTGGTAAGGAGCAGCAGGACCACCATGCATTACAAAACTTGGTTGGTGGTCTGCCTGGGATTTCTTCCCCTGAGTTCACCATGAAGAAAATGAGTATAGTTGCCACACATACAATCTATCGTTCAATAATTATCTGTATTAGCAGAGTGGGGCAGACATCTTCTGCACTTTTTTTTTAGTTGAGATTGGTTCATGGACAATTACAGTTGTACTGTGTGGTTCATGTTATAGGTGGCCAGCTGTGGTCTTTAATGTGAGAGCTGTTAGGGTCAAACAAAATACTAGATTGATTGTGTGGCTTCTGGGGAAATTTAAAAACTCCTAGGCACAGAGGGGACCTCAGTGCACTTAAACCCTTCCTTCCACTAGGCAAAAGCCCAAAGGAAGTTGCTAATTTACCTTCTGCTACAGCAGGGCCTAAATACCCTAAAGGCACCAGATCCTGTCTGATATTGGAAACTAAGAAGGGTCAGCCCTGGTTAGTACTTTGATGGGAGACTGCCAATGACTACCAGATGCTCTAGGCTATATTTCTGTGGAAGGAACTGACAAAATCACCTCTGAGTATTCCTTCTCTAAGAAAACCCTATGAATTTTATGAAGTCAACATAACTCCATAGAAACTTGAAGGTGTGTGTGTGTGTGTGTGTGTGTGTGTGTGTGCGCGTGCACACACACACACACACACACACACACACACTTTGCTAAAGTTGGTATTAAAAAATAAACACCCACTGGTGCCAACAGGAACCTTTTCCCTGAAGCTAAATTGCCTTGTAGATTAGGATGATTTTGTTCTGACTCTGGCAAGGTAGGGAGCATTTAATTCCTGCCTCCTACTACATACACACTTGTGTGTGTGTGTGTGTGTGTATGTGGAGCTTATCACATGTGAGGAATTTCTCTTAATTTTGAATGAAAAGAAAGTGGGGCCAGAACTCATTCACGTGAATTTGCTAGTTCAGTGAATTTATGTGAATTCAAATTGCATTCAAACTGATTTCCCATTGCCCGAAAATAGCTTGCCATTCCCCGAAATTGCATGTGGTAGTCTATTATGCAATAACGTGAAACTCCATGATTGAGTTCGGACTGACTTCCCATTGCCCGAAATTGCATTTGGCAGTCTATCACACAATAAGGCTAAACCCCATGATTGCGTTCACATTGCCATAGGATTATACTTCCAATTTCTCTTGTCTAATAAACTCCTATGTGTCTTCAGGTCGCCTGTCGACCTATGGTGACCGCATGAGTTTCCTAGGGTTTTCTTAGGCAAGGAATACTCAGATGTTTTTGCCAGTTCCTCATCAAATATACTGTGCAGCACCTGGTATTTGTTTGTAGTCTCCCATCCAAGTACTAAACAGGGCTGACCCTGGTTAGCTTCCAAGATGTAGGGTATTTAGGCTTGTACATAATTAGGTTTAATTTTTTAAAACAAAAATCCTGACCTTGAAATGTACATACTGTGTAGACTGATCCTTAATTTCTTGAGGAAATTACAGTATGAAAGTTGAAAGCAATGTCACAAGTGGTTATCAGATGGGCAATTAATAGAATCAAACCCCTCCTTACTGTAAATCATCTCTTTTTTCAGCCAAGAGCCGCTCCATTTTACTACCAATGGACCTGGATGCTCATGTCAGCTCCCTGCTGAATAGCAGCTCTATCAGCAGTGCACAAAGGAATGCGTCAAATTACAAGACAGCTTCACGCACTTTCCCCCGCGTCTCAGCTACAGCTAACCAGTGGGACTACAAGAACATCATTGAGAAGCTGCAGGTGCGCAAGTGGGGAGAGGGGCTAATAGACATGGTGTGCAACACACCCAAAATACACTTGTCCTAGAAACAGGGATGTGGCTGCTCTGCACCCTGAAATGTAAGCCTAAATTCCACTCCATGGTGATCCAAATGCTGTAGTGAAAAATGATTTCAAAAGCATGTGTAAATTGTGCATAGCTAGCATAGTTTTACTAATTGTGCTTTACTATTCTGGCTTCTACAAGTCTGAAGGAGAGTCATGTCAAAGATATTCAAAGCAGAGAAAGCATGACCACTTTTCTTTGTCCACATTTTCACATTATTTTTGCTAGCTTAGGGAGTGTTCAAAACCTGTTTTTTCAGCAACAACAACAAAAGAAGAAGAAAGTTAAGAGCCTCTGGATGCTGAACTGTTTTTAGCTATAAATTCACCCTTGAATGGCATGATCTTGCAGTCACAGAATACACACATCTCTGTTCTGAGAATATTGTACTGTTTACAGGACATTATAAATGCACTAGAGGAGCGCTTGCAACCCCTTGTGGAAGCTGAACTTTCAGTGCTTGTAGATGTTCTGCATCGTCCAGAATTGCTTTTTATGGAAGGGACAGAGGCCTATCAACGTTGTGAAAGTGGTGGTTTTCTTTCCAAGTAAGTGGGTGTTAGAAGATGGTATCACTATAGTCTTTAGGAAGTGGGCCCAACCCTTTAGAGCCAGTGTGGCATAGTGGTTTGAGTGTTGGACTGCAACTTGGGAGCCCAGGATTCAATTCCCCGTTTGGCTATGAAATTCTCTGGGTCACCTTAGGCAAGTCACATGGTCTAAGACTCAGGGGAAGGCAATGGGAAACCTCCTCTGAACAAATCTTGCTGAGAAAACCCCATGATAGGTTCATCTTGGGGTTGCCATAAGTTGGAAACAACTTGAAGGCACACAACAACAAACCCAACCCTTTGATCACTATTACTCAGTACAGTTGCTGTGGGCCAGCCCTACTGCTTCACTAGGTGTTTGGGAACCTCCACCCTTCACGTATTCTCTCTGACTCACTTGCAGCCACCATAATAAATAACATGCAGTGGCCATTTTGTTTTTATACTGAGCATGTGCTTTATGGTATAGAGCCAGGAGTGGGGAGGGGGACATGGAATAATCAGAGAAAAAGTGGAGGGTGGAAAATGGAATGGTAAAGCTAAAAAAAAAAGTACAAGTTCTACATTAAGGCCTTGACAAGATTGAGGAATCCTATAGGTTGCCTACTTAGTAATAGGATCCACATGAACCTTGGAATTAGGAATGGGGACTCAAGCCCTCCACATCTGAAATGATCTGGCAGAATTGGATTACTTGGAGGACCGCCTCTGCCCATACAATCCGCCCCGCACTCTCAGGTCGGGTGAGAAACATAAGTGCACATTATAGTGCAACACAGAGGGCATTTTCAATCTCAGCCCCCAGATTATGGAATACCCTGCCCGACGAGCTCCGCACAGCCTCATCCCTTGATGGATTTAAGAGGATGCTAAAAACTTTCCTTTTCCGTCAAGCTTTCCCCCCTATGAGTTGATGTTTTATTATCTGTTTTTAGATTGTTATTTGATGTTTTAACACTGTTTTTGCTGTTTTTATACTGTTTTTTAACGTGTACACCGCTATAATCTTGAAAAAGGAATAGCGGTATATAAGAATAAAGTATTATTATTATTATTATTATTATTATTATTATTATTATTATTATTACCAAGACATTTAGGTAGTTGAACCTCCTCAGGAATTGTCAATTAGAAGAGTATTAAATGATCAAGCACTAAGAAATATTAAGACAACAACAATTGAGTCCTCCTAGGAATAATACAGGCAACCTGAAGTCTGTTTTATGCACACTTAGGAGTAAGCTACACTGAACATGTTGAGGCACTTCTAAGTATACATTGTGCTTGTAAGAGTTTTCATATTTAAGGATGTTTTAGTGATAACAGATAATAGATAATAGATCTCTCGCTGCAAGTAATTTTCAAGCAAAGTTAATAGCAACCAGTTGACCAGGTGAGTCCCTGCCCCTTAAAAACAGTTCTGGGAGCCTGGGTCTCCACACCTGGCCTATGTTGCTGGTGTGCATGTACACATGTAGTGCAAAATCAGGGTATAAATTCTGTTTTGTGCGTGACTAGGTTGGTGCAGCACACCAAAGACCTGATGGAAACTGAGGAGAAGCTTTGCATTAAAGTGCTGAGGACACTGCAGCAAATGCTGGTGAAAAGGAATAAATATGGAGACAGGGTGAGTAGCTAAAGAGTCTTTTGCTCCTCTATGGATATGTGAACAACAACAACAAAAGACAAACCTTTCCCATTTCATATTCTCCCATTGGGATTTCAGGGCAAAGAAACAGGCTTGGTCCTCCTCTTCCCTTTCTGAAAGCCTCCCTATGTTAACTTGGTGATTCATGTCTTAGACAAAACTTCCCAAGAATTCAGTTCACTTGCAAAGACCTTATAAAGAAAGCTAATACTGAGACCCCAAAAGGCTCTTCTGCATCACACCAGAGCTCCTATTAGGCCAGCATCTGCTTCCTACAGCCATTCAACCAGATATTTTCTAGTAAAGCCCAAAACATGTGCATACAGCCTCTGAAGACAGTAATTCCACATGGTTGACAAACCTATTCTTCAAGTATTTTATCTCTAAGAAGAAAGGTCTTCAAAAAATAGTAGGCAAAAACAATTCATCCCATTTCTTTTTCATGCAGGGCAATATGTTGAGGAAAATGCTTTTGGCAAATTACTTGCAGACCAAAAGGTCTGGCTCCAAAGGGGAGATTGTTGATCCTTCTGGAACGGGTAAGTGGCTTGCAGTACTTGTTATCTTCTTTACCTTTGTGAAATAAGCACTTGGTGGGAGCAGCCTTGCCAATTTCCTGGGAATTCCCTGGAATCCAGGGAATTTAATTAATTTCGTTCTGTGGATTTTGACTAAATATTCCAGTAAATATTGGGGAATTCTGGGGATTTTGGTAAAACATTCCGGGGAATGTCTTCAAGGCTTGTTGGCAACACTGGCTTTCAAAAAGAATCAGAATTAATTATTCAACCCTGCACCTTAGCAAAAGATAGAATGACACGTGGAAGTGGTTTCCTGTCACCAGAAGGGCAAGACCTATTTACATATTTGATCTTTCTTTCCATGGCGGATTGGATTAACCTCTTGTGCCTGCTTTACTTGTCACTGGCTAGAAAATCACTATACAGTCATATTGCAGTTAATGAAATACAGTCATCCCTCCACATTCGCTGGGGTTAGGGTGAAGGACCCCCATGAATGTGGGAAAATTGCAAATTTAAAAAAAATCTTTTTACCTAAGAGAACACCTCTCTAGGAATCTCCATGTCCTCCAGTGCACTGTGCAACTCTGTGGTCAACATCTGCCAGAAGTTGATCATAGAATCATGCTGGAGAACCTGAAAATGCCCAGAGAAGTGTTTTCTCTAGGAACTTCTAGGTTCTCCAGCACACCTCAATGGTCAACTTATGGCAGAGTTGCACTGAAGGACCTAGAGTTTCCTGGAAGAACATATTGATCAAAACTGCAAATAATTAAAGCCGCAAAAGTCAAAGCCGCAAATGTGGAAGGCCAACTATATGTGCATTCCTGCACATTGCTTCTGCTATAGAAAAATTGGTACCAGAGGTAGAAATTACATGGAAAGAATAAGGATAGCTTCTGCACCACCAAAAGAGACAACAGTTCATGAGTCAGCAACATTTTTATTCAAAACTAACAGTATGTACAGGTGAAATGAAACAACCAGGTCAGGTAAGCCTTCTGTAAACAAAAACATTTTGAATCTTCTAGAGACCATTTGAAGGCTTCTTCTAAAATGCATCTAGTGATAAGTTGTTTTTTTTTTATTTAACAAGCTTCCACTTTTCTTGCATTTTCAATTTTGGTGGCCATACTAACAGATTTTTGCTTTCTAAACATGTTGGGGATACCTAATGAGGCAAGCTAATTCAATTTCCCCCTTTCTCTCTGTTTTGCTTTTCATAATGTCAGTAAGGGATTCCAGAGCCAGCTACTATTTACCTTGGCTGTTGTAGGCAGGCACATGCAGCTACAGCAGGATTGGCTTAGGAGAAAGCCATTCTTTCCCAGCTCAAACTTTATTGTGTTGCTTATTGCAAACACACTATTGAAACCCAGCAACTGAAAGTCTGTGTTTCTCCAGTCCTCCTTCACCACATGCTAGTTTAAAATTTCTAGCTAGTGAGAGGGGAGAAAGAGAAGGGGCTGAGTGGCAGAAAAAAACTTTGTAAAAACTTCTTTGCTAGAGGATTTGTTAATTGAAGTATATCTGTACAGTAAGCACAAAATAGTGGCTTTATGTCCTTTCCAACCTATCTTTCTCTAGAGTTCTTAAATTCATCTGCTGTCTTTCAGTGTTCAAGCATGTATGACAAAAATATAGGAGCATTGTTTTTTAAGTGTTCTTGATGAAACATGTGCTAGTGAGCTGCAATCACTAGCTGGTTGTGTGCTATTTTCTAGTGCAATATTGTCTAGATGGGCTGGCAGCCACTCTCTTTGACTAGTCCTGTGTGGAAATGCTTTAGAAAACTGGATAAGACACATTCTTGTGCATAGCATGTATTCTGCC
Source organism: Sceloporus undulatus (assembly GCF_019175285.1). Lineage (NCBI taxonomy): Eukaryota > Metazoa > Chordata > Lepidosauria > Squamata > Phrynosomatidae > Sceloporus > Sceloporus undulatus. The sequence goes on along the minus strand of NC_056525.1, from coordinate 66,466,444 downwards.
ACTGAGTTGCAGTGAGTTCTTTCTTGTCGAGGTCACTCATGTCAAGGCTTTCAGTACTTTCTACTCTGTCAAGTTGCCATTATGACTTCTACTTCTACTTCTACTTCAAGTAGAAGACTGAAGCTTAGAGGTGGTGAAAATTATAAATAGTACTGTATTTATGTGCATAAACTATTCATCATCAATTACTGTACTTAAATGGCAATTTGCCCCAATACACTTCAGTTGCATTGTTGATTTGGCCAAAGTCACAGACATTGCCTGGGGAAAGGAATTAAATTTTCCATGTCTAAGACTGTTACATTAACCACTGTATCAGATTTCTTCCCTCTACTAGTTAATCTATATTTTAAATTTAAAGCTATTTAGCAGACTCCTTCCACCCTTCTCTATAATGTTCTTTTTCATCCAGGCCAAGACCAGGACTGGTCTATCATTGCTGCTATTCAGTGCCGTCTAGACAGGGAAGGGGCCACAAAGCTGGTCTCAGACCTTATAATGAATACCAAAAATGAGAAGATTTTTCAAGAAAGTATCCGCTTGGCCATCCGACTGCTTGACGGGGGCAACACAGAGATACAGGTACTGTATTACCATTATGACAGCTTCTGCTTACCCTGAGACAACCCCTCATAATGCTTCTTCAGTTTAACTTTCCATGCCATATTGTGAGTGTGGGGTATAGTAACTCATTCAAGGCAGAGAAAGTGTTCCCAACTTTACCACCATATAGTTTATTACATGGCAGTTATTGTGTGTGACCCAAAACAGTAAAGCAAAAATGTATTTTCAATGAAATACTGTTTTACCTGAGCTTACTGCATAAGAGGCTGGTTGAGGGCATAAGTAAAGTTGTCAGATTTCTACTTTTATTTTTTTAATCACACCCTTGAGAGCTTGTGTCATAATCAGTGTTCTTAAAAAACTTTTGCTCCCCCTCCTGGGCATTTTTAAAACTATATGCTGTGATAAATTTTACTTTTCCATTTAACACTCTTTCATTTTGGAAACATGACTGAGACATAACTACTCTGGAACACACATCTATACATTTGTTTGATTTAAGCTTTTTCAAAAACTAAGTATGCACTACACTGAACTTCAAACTTTCTAAGACTTTAACTCAGCTACCTTTGGGTGCAATTGAGAGTGATATTATATCACAAGCCTTATGGTGTAGAGAAAACAACTGATGACTTCTATTGGCTAACCTGGGCCACCACATCTAATGTCACAACGAAAATTGAAAATGTTAGTTTGGTGAGTCTGGCTTGTTGTTGATTCAAATAACAACCACTACCTTCTAACTGTAATGTGAAACCTGGGCTGCATATCAGTGTTGGTGGTCTTGGTTTTTTTTTTTTTAAAAGAGTCATCACAGGGATCTGTCAGTCATTGTCTGTGTTTGCTTTCTTCCTCCTCTGTGAAGAAATCATTCTATAACTTGATGACCAGTGACAAGAAATCAGAAAAATTCTTTAAAGTACTTCATGACCGGATGAAGAAAGCTCAGCAGGAGGTCAAATCCACAGTGACTGTGAACATGAGTGATATTGGCAACAAGCCTCGTGAGGACAAAGATTCTCCTGAGCATGGCACTAAAGGTAAGTAGAAAGCTGGATATTACTTTGAGCTCAAGAGAACATGGTTCAAGATGTACTAAATGCTCTATTCAGTCAGTGACAATGGCTCAGCCTAATATCTCCCAGCTTCTAGATCCCAAAATGGAGAGGAGTAAATTCTTGAAAAATGCATGAGTCCTATAACACATGGTCTTCTCCCACAATTTTCTAGCCTTACTTAATCAGAGAGCAGAGGACCAAATCATTTCATAAACAAAAACTCTGGTAGAAGCTATGTCACAACTTATATGAAGGACAGCCTACATGGTTCAAGTTGACAAACCATGTTAGGGTATAACCTAACTATTAGGGAGAGGGAATTCTTGATGTGGTTATTATCAGCCTGAAGCTCAGCCTCCTTGTTTTAAACACAGTTTTAAATCAGGCAGTCTTCTGGAATATCGAGGCAACATTTTTTGACCTTCTGGATTGAAGTGATAAACCTTTGGACAGTCTGTTGTTTTGGAGTACAGTGTCTTACCATTAGCCATACCAAGTTGAGCTGGTGGGAGTTTGGAGAACCAGATGTTCTCCACCTTAATTCTGGATTATGCTTTCAGGAAGGAAGAAGAATAGTACAGTAAGGCAGGGTGGGTGATGGTGACCCTTTCTCTGAAAGCCAGGCTGTTCTCTTTGGCTTTGATGTTTTATGGTTGTTCTTGTGCTGGATCAAGTTAATTTTCTTGCAGGGCGAGTAGCAACATTCATGCTGCCCAGTGCTCCATCCCGTTACCCAGTGGGTGTAGGGTTCCGGGCTGGCCATGATTCAAGAGACCAGAGCAGTGAGATGGGTGTGTCAGTCTTGATCATGGAGCCAATTCTGCGCTTCCTGCAGCTACTATGTGAAAATCATAACCGGGATCTCCAGGTGACTATCCTTCATGAACTGGGTGCCTTATGCAAAACTACTAGTGTTCTGATTCATACTCAAGGGAATTGATGCTGTTAAAAATTAGTCCACCATTGAGATGTTCTTATGTTCTGCTCTGTGTTTTTCAGAACTATCTCCGCTGTCAGAATAATAAAACCAACTATAATTTGGTGTGTGAAACTCTACAATTTCTTGACATCATGTGTGGTAGCACTACAGGACGGCTAGGCTTATTGGGACTCTACATCAATGAATACAATGTGGCCCTAATCACCCAGACACTAGAGACTCTAACAGAATATTGCCAGGGACCATGTCATGAGAACCAGGTAATTCTATTTTCCTTGTGGGTCAAAAAATGCACATTACAGTGCGTCCTTGTTTTACGTGGGGGATCCGTTCCGAACCACCACCACCCCCGTGTAAAACAAAAAACACGTATGCTTGAGCCCCATTACAAGTAGTGGGTCTCGTGCTCATGGTGATGGTTGGCGCGCGCGTGCGCCATGGGCACATATGCCATTGTTTCTTCTGCCGTGTGGCGTTGGAAGAAGCGGCACTGCTTTCAGCGTATTCTGTAAGCAGTGTATAATGTGCCCGTGTATGACACAGGTGCACTGTATTTTACAATGGATTGGAATGATTTGATTCATCTGTTAAGAGTAAAGAGCTGTGTCTAGCAACGTATGAGTGTCTGAAGAGGAGCAAGGATTTGAAGTTAGATGTTCTCAGCTGCAAACCATTTGAATAATTCCATATATTAATTTACAGAGTTGCATTGTGACCCATGAGTCAAATGGCATTGATATCATCACAGCCCTAATCCTGAATGACATCAGCCCCCTCTGCAAGTACAGAATGGACCTGGTTCTTCAGCTAAAGGTAGATGAAGAAGCTAGAAAAATGGTGGTGTGACAGGGAGGTATGGGATATATAAAAATGGACTTTTCTGTATGTGTGTGTTTGCATACTGATGGGAGCTTATATAATCTTTAAATAAATCATTTATAAACCATTTATCATAGGACTAGATAGTCACAAAATCTACTTTTGTGTATCAAGGTAGTATCTTGCATACATCAAGCTTCTTTTGGTCTGCATTTCCTCAATTCATATAACACTTTTATCCCACTCTGTATCAGAAACAGAATGAGAGTGATCAAACCACAGGTACTAGAGTCACTCAAGAAACTGATTAATTCACATGTGTGTACCAATTTGTCGGCTATATGAGATGGCAAGATGTTTGTAAGGCAAGTTAACAAATCTGATCTGCCAAGAGTTTCTTATAAACTTCGCATATTCTTTAACAGGTAGATCTTATACTGTACTGGACCCATACACCAAGACACTAACACATTCATGTCTTAGAACAGAGATGGCAACTGAGTGACTTAGGGGAATATATGAAGTTGCCTTATCCATATCTAGACCATTGTTACATCTTTCCCAGTACTGTGTACCAGGGTTGTGGAGTTGGTTCACAGAACATTTGACTCTTGACTCCAACTACGTTTTAATACTGTCTTACTTTGTCTCCAGCTCTGACTCCATAAATGGCAAATGCATATTAATTAGTAATTACAAATTTAGTGTAAAAAAATACTAGCAAAAGGGATTTCCTCTCCACCACATGAATCATCAGGGTATTTAGACTTGAGAAAACATAAAATATATATGATTAATTTTTCTCTAAATTTTTATGCAAGTAAATGTGCACAAAAAAACCTCTAAGCATTTAATATTATACTTATTTTTTTTTAAAAAAAGCAGGAGTTGAAGTGAATACATTTCTACTGAGTGACTCCATCTAAAGTTACTTCCAACTTGGACTCCATGACTATAGAAACAGTGAACTCCAGTATCTAACTGATTGGCAGTAGTTTTCTTAGGATCTCTGGCAGGGGTCTTTTGCAGCCCTACTATTGGCGATCCTTTTAACTGAGACACTGAAAATTTAATTTGGGATTTCATTAAATGTTCACTCTGTCATTAAAGTAAGGTCTTCATATACAGAATTTTGTCCAGTTTCTATTTCTTGTTCAGCCAGGAATCTAATCATGGGGAGTAATAATGAGTTGGTTCCAGTTGACATTATTATTGGGTTCTGCTACCTTTCCTCCTCCTTGCCATCTTCCCTACCACTTTTGAATCTTATGAAGTGTCTTTGTGCTGTGCATTGCCTGTTGTAGCTATGAGGAGGTTGTGCTGATTCTAGCAGAGTGAATGACATAAGGAAGGTTTCAGTTTGTTATTTACTCCAATGTGGTGTGTTTTTGTTAGGACAATGCCTCCAAGCTTTTGTTGGCCTTGATGGAGAGTAGACATGACAGTGAGAATGCTGAGCGGATTCTTATCAGCCTTCGGCCCCAGGAATTGGTAAGGAAGTCTGGGAAGGTGGGTATGATTTGGTTGGTGTATTTGCTAATTTTGTGTTGGGCTTCACATCATGATTGAAACAAAAAAGTGGAGGACACTGTGGAGACAGAGCAGAGAAAGGGACCTGCTGTTTCCGAGGAAGTTAAGATCCACTGGAATATAGGACATTAATTGCCCAAGTAGTTTGGTGTACTGTTTCTTAATGTGACAAATTTTCCTCTTGCTAGAGCTGTGTAAAGTTACAGCCCGCTGTGTTTCATGTACGCAGAATCCGGTTGCTTCCAAGCAGCTGATCTTAGGTCTGCATGGGTGTCTTCACTGGAAAGTCATCAAACAAATATGTCAGCTCTCTTGCTTCTTGGCAAATACAGCAGAGGGGCCAAGAAATGTTTGAGCTACAGGGACCTTATTATATGTTTCAGGTAGGTCAGGAATTGGGACATGTTAGTTAAGCATTTGAAAGCCATTTGTCTTGCTGTTCTGTGGTTTCCAAAGTACCTGGAAATGTTTTGCAAGAATTAGAAAGAAATGCGTAATTAGTATGAAGAATAGGAGTTGTGAGCTCTGGGAATATTGAACAGGGCAGCAAGCAGGTTACAGACTGCCCGTTTGGGGCGGGCTGTACCCGCCCCTTTCCCCGGTGTATTGGGGCCTCAGCGGCCAGAACGGCAGCTGCTGAGGCCCCGATCTGCCGCTTTTCAGGCTGCGGGGAAGCGGCTTCAAGCCCCAAGGACACCCCGTGGTGGCGGGGAGGAGGGGAAAGGGGCCACTTGGCCCCTTTCTCCGTGTGAAGGCTGTGCCCATCGGACCAAACCAGGAAGGAGCTCTGAAACAGAGCTCCTTCCTGCTCCGTGCTAAGGGCGCACCATGCGCCTTGGCGCGGAGCGAGGACGTCACGTCCACACTGCCCCGTATAGAGGCAGCGCGGCCGTGACGTCCTCATGGCGGCGGCCGTGTGGAATGGCTGTTGTCATTTTGTGCGCGCAGAGCGCGCACTAGGGTTATGGGGTGCGGAAGCTCCGCACGTACTAAAGTGCCCGTATGTAACAGGCCAAAAAGACCTTACCATGGTATTTGTTTCACTTTGTGATCACTGGAAATTTTATTCATCTCTGGGTTTTGCAGTTTTCAGTGATTTCCTAACTTAAACTTAAAGGAAACTTAAAGAAATGGTCTCATTGCAAACAGACTGATAAGATGTGAAATTCTGTACTGAATAGCCTTTACTTGCTTTTACTAAATGAGTACTACAGCCCTGTCTACACCATCTTAGTGGTTTAATTGCTGGGTCTTCTGTGCAAAATATCTTACAGGTTGATGTGATTAAAAAAGCGTATCTTCAAGAGGAAGAGTGTGAGAACTCAGAGGTTTCCCCCCGAGAAGTTGGACACAACATCTACATTTTAGCTTTACAGGTACTCTGTATTTGGATCATCTTTCTTCATAAAGATGTGTTTCTCCCTTCTGTAATATGATGTCCTTGTATGATGGATTAAAATGGGATACTGTTCCCACAGTTTCCCTATCCTGAGCACCTTTTTCAGGACAATTAAAACAGTTCATCCAATCCAGCATAGGAAGATTTCAGTTTAGCTAAGGTAAAGATGGCATTCTGAATTTCATTTATTTTATTTCAATTTATTTTCATGAAAAGAAACAAGGACGTAGCTAGAGGGGGGGTTTGGGGGGTTTGGTCCCCCCCCTTCAGGCCTGGGGACATTCAAGCTCCTTCCTCCCCCCCTCCTCCTCTCCATTAAAACCACGGAAGAGCTCCGAGAGGGAAAGGGGGAAAGACAAAGCAAGCTCTTTCCCTTTCGTTTCCATAGGAGTCATGGCAACGTGCTGTGGGATTATGGGTGTTGTAGTTCAGTGACCTCCCCCATCTCTCTATCTCTGGCTGAGCTTTCTAAATGCCCCTCACCAAACTGCAAAGCCCAGAATTCTATAGCATGGGGGAATCTACACTGTTGATATAATAACCTTTGACACCACTTTAAGTGTTGTAGCTCAATTCTGTGGAATCCTGGGATTTGTATTTTTACAAGCATTTTTTTCCTTTCTAAAAGAGTACTGGTGCCTCACAAAACTACAAATCCCAGGGGTTTGGGTTTGTTTTTTTTAGTAGCCCTGGAAGTTAAAAGTGGTGTCAAACTGCATTATTTCTACAGTGTAGTAGCTCACAGTGTTGCCACTGCTAAAGTTAAAACAGAATATAGTTCCATTACAGTGCATTGTGATCTGGGTTGTTGTTGTTGTTGTGTGCCTTCAAGCCTTTTCCAACTTATGGCAACCCTAAAATGAACCTATCCTGGGGTTTTCTTGGCAAGATTTGCTCAGAAGAGCTGTGCTGAGAGGCTGAGGCTGAGAGAGTGTGACTTACTCCCCAAGGTCACACACTGGGTTTCATGGCTGAGCTGGAAATCAAACCCTGGTCTCCAGACTTCAGAGTCATAGTCCAACACTCAAACCACTACAACAAATTTTACCTTGTGGGTCTTACATGACAAATTCCAAAACCCATACATTTGCAGTAACTTTATTAAGCCAACCTGCAGCAATAATCTACTTTGAGACTGCTTTGAGACTGCCCTGGCTGGCTCAGTGCTAGGGAATTCTGGGAACTGTATGGTACAAACACACACTGCAGCCAGGAATTCCACTGGAGGACACACATCTTTCCCCTCTTCATCCCTTGGCCTGTTGGACTGTCTTGTTTATGTTTTAATGATATCCAGTGCATTATTCCTGACCTGCCACGTTTGTTGCATAACCACATCGTATGTTTTTTCTGAGCGATGTGATATTAAAATAGTTTAACAGTTTTTATATTGAGTGTTCAAGATGGATGTGTTTGTGATCAGAAAGAAAATAAGTTCTGACAGCAAACTAAAAGAGGTAAGCACATTAAATGTATCACAACTTCATTATAGGAAAAGAAGTGAAAGTTGTCAAATTGGCATATAGAAATAAAATTATTTGTAGTGGAAGAATTATATTTTAATCTTTTGAAGTCTTTTATTACTATATTCACAATTACAAGAAATTGTAAATCTATAGTGTAATAAAATATACTGGTTTGTCAACTGGTCAATGAGAGGCTAAGTTAGTTTTACGTTTTAATATATACAGTGGTACCCCGGGATACGAATGCGCCGGGTTACGAATTTTTCGGGATACGAAAAAATCCCATAGGGATTTATTGCTTCGGCTTACGAAGGTTTCTTCGGGTTACGAAAAAACCGCGGCGCTATTTTCCGCCACCGGAGGGCAGCAGAGAGCTATTTTTCCATTAGCGCCTATGGGAATTCGGCTTACGAAGGTATTTCGGGTTACGAAATTAACCGCGGAACGAATTAATTTCGTAACCCGGGGTACCACTGTAGTCCGTCCTTGCCTTACGTGGGGGATCCATTCCGGATCCCGCCGCGTAAGGCGAATTCTGCCTATGCTCGAGTCCCATTGGAAACAATGGGTCTCATGCGCGGCGGTGCGGGAGCGCGCAGGGCGCAACAGGCATGCACACCCATTCAATTGAATGGGACGCGCCGCCCCTTCCGTTTCACGTATGCCCCACGGCTTGAGCGCATATACTCAAGGCTGCGTATGGCACGCCCGCGTATGGCGCGGACACGCTGTATAATAATAACTTTGACATAAGCATTACATTGTTCAGGGACATAGCTGGACCCCCCCTTCCATTAGAAAAATGAATGGTGTGTGCTGCTGCCCTGCCACACCCAAGCCCCATTATAATGGTGGCACTTAGTCTGGACCCCCCCCCCTTCCTAAAATCCTGGCTACGTCCCTGAAAGAAATATGGATTTGTGATCATGTTCTCTCTTCAAGGCCAAATGTGCCTAAAATATACACAAAAATCCAGAGGAAGGTCATATAGTGCCCAATTTATCTAAACAATTTTATGCTTCCATAAGGAATCTTAAAGATGTTCTAACTTTTCCCTGTAGTTCTAGCTAATCATTTTAAAGAAACAGTAACAGTACAACTAATTTAGGCATATTTTGATGTTACACAGAAGGAGGGACAGCAGATCATATAATATATTTCTTGTTGGGGTAACAGCCATAGTAGAACTCTTGTGCCATCCTTACATTGATGTTTGGTGGCAATGCATGAGAGCATCTTCTTGGTGACAGCTCCCATACTCTAGAACGCCCTCCATTGAGGGACTAGACTGGCTGTCTTTTTGCTATTGTTTCACTAGCAAGTAAAACCTTTTTTATTTAGCAGGATTTTGGGAACTACCTGTTTTAGATTAAGATGTTATACACTAACCCCTCCACATTTGTGGCTTTGACTTTTGCGGATTTGATTATTCATGGATTTTATTAATATGTTCTCTCTAGGAATATATAGATTCTCCAGTGCAACTCTGTGGTCAACTTTAAACAGAGGTTGCACTGAAGGACCTAGAGATTCTTAGAGAGAACACTCCACTACGTATATGTAGCTCCTCTAGCGCAATTCTATGGTCAGTGTCTGGCAGATGTTGGCCACAGAGTTGCACTGGAGGACCTAGAGATTCCTAGAGAGGTGTTCTCTCAGGTGTTTTTGTTATTTGCAGTTTTTCCACATTCACGGGGGGCCTGTGTCCCCTAACCCTAGCAAATGTGGAGGGTCAAGTGTATTAAACTATTTTTATCTTACGTTTTTATATGTATATGTTTTAACGTAGAGAGATCTTGTAGCACCTTTGAGACTAACTAAAAGAAAGAAGTTGGCAGCATGAGTTTTTGTAACTACAGTTTACTTCCTCAGATGCATTTAGTGGACTGGAAACCAGGGACAGACATATATCTTTAGGAATGACATCATGTTGCTTGCATTTGTTGAGAAAGAAGATGTCTGTCTGCACCTGGGCAAGTTTCTTGAAGAAATTCATGGATTTCCACTCCATTTGGCTAAATTTGGTGCTTTCCATAGTGGTAGAATTCAAAAATTCAGTCGTGCTAGTCTGTAGAGTTAGTCTATAGAGAGAGCTTGTAGCTCCTTTGAGACTAAATGAAAGAAAGAAGTTGGCAGCATGAGCTTTCATAGACTCCAGTGTATTTCCTCAGATGCATTTAGTGGATGCATTACTTACAGGGCTCGACAGACTAACAGGGCTATATCTTTGAATTCTACTAGTATGTTTTAATGCTTTTTCTAATTCTATAGTTGAATGATATTTTAAACATTTTAATGCATATATCTACCTCCTGGTTTTACTCATTTATTTAATCATGTAAGTCACATAAAGTCCCATTTGGGGGGAAAGGTGGGGATACAAGTCAATACATTGCCAAACTATACTATCTAGCACCCCTCCTCCCAGTGAGGTACATATGCTGTATCTGATTGCCACCTTGGGAGAAAGGCAGGCTATACATTAAATCAATCAATCAATCAATTATAGAATATATACATTTTGTTAATGGGATGAGGAAGTGTTCCACTTGGAACAGTACAGTAAAGTTCAGAAAGAAGCAGTGTGAGGCCCTTACAATCCCCAACTAGTCTTCAATATTTTATAAATCTATTTTCAGAACCCAGTGGAAAACTTTCTCCAGATTAATGACTAAAGGACAATCAGCACAACGCCCATGACCATAACTGCTTTCAACCAGTCCTTGTCCATGAGTTGCACTACTTTATATTTACACAAGTTGTGTGCACCATCAGGTAGTGAGGAAAAAGCAAACAATTTTTTTATGACTGGAGCTGCTTGAAATTAGACTTCAGTGCAATCAACTTTTGGCACCTCCACAAATGTTTCTAAGCAGTCAACAGGCTCTTTCTCTCTTGCTTAACAATTTTTTCTCTCCATCTCCTCACATTTTCAGCTCTCTCGGCATAACAAGCAGCTTCAGCATCTCTTGAAACCTGTAAAACGGATTCAGGAGGAAGATGAGGAGGGAATCTCTTCTATGGTATGTACATTCACTAAGAATTTCCACTGAAAAAGAAAGTCGTAGGTATGACTTTTCCTACTACCATTGCACTATGATGGAACAAAATACACCAGATGAAAATATTCCTTCTATGTAAATTTAAAACGTCTGGATTAAGCCCAAGGATTGTAGCGAGTAGAGAAGGGATTTTAAATGAATTAGTCATAACCACCAAGAATAGTGAGATTTAAGGTAAGGCAAATGATAGTCTAGGTCAGTGGTTCTTAATCTTACCTTACAAATCACAGGTTAAGAAGTTCTGGTCTAGGTCATGATGATCAGATTCCTTCAGTTGGCTTTTATTTACATTGCCAGCTCTTCAGAGTAGTAGCAGCTTTGCTTTCAGAGAAGAACATCTGGTGATACTCCTGAGTGGGATGGGTAAAACATGATCTTGGCCTCGCCTTCTTCATTTAAGACTTTTTCCTATATGTGGGCTACTGTGACATGCCTAGACCAATGAGCTCTCCAATGAATTGCTGTTGTACACATTGCCATAGTGTCTCATGCACTGTACAATATTTTATTATTGTAATACATAAAAACTTAATGAACGCATGGCTGAAGGCAGAATCCTTATACTGCAGTGACTCCTGAGTGGGGAAATAGTATTGCAAAATAATTTATAACAACAGAAAAGAAACTTGAAAATCTGAACACAGAATTTGCTGGATGATTGTACACACTTGTGCAAACTTTCATATGGGCATAATGGTCTCTAGACACACTTAATATAGGGATACAGGTGAGATTGTCCTGTAGTTGAAACAAGTTGTTCTTACCTTCAGAGACAGCAAAACTGACTGTTTGGCAGTCAGTTGGCTCAGATAACTTAGTCCAAGACTGTGATCATCTGTGATTCCTGTTTTTGTGGGGATTTATGGGCACTGGTTCATAATTTGCAGATTAGAACCCTCCCCACATGGCATCTGACTCCATCCTTGCCTCTGAGAGGGAGAGAAAGGTAGCCCTTCCCATCCGGCCTCACTAAAGGAACTGAACCCTCCCTACAAGGCATCTGACTCCATCTTGGCCTCCGAGGGGGAGAGAGGGTGGGCCAATGCCATCAGGCCTATCCCTAAGATACAGAGCTCTCCATCTGTCCATCTGCCTTGGTCCAGGCCTCAGAGGGAGAGAAGAATGCTGGAACTTATCCTCTTCCACTCAACCATTCCCTTCTCCTTTTGTGTCGTGTCTTCTTAGATTGTAAGCATGAAGGCAGGGAACCGTCTAATTAAATGATTTTATGTACAGTGCTGTGTAAATTTACAGCACTATATAAATAAAGCTTAATAATAATAATAATAATAAGTGCTCATTGGCTGTAGCCTTTTTTAGTGAATTGGACAGCTTTCTCTGAGCGGACCATCTTGACACCACTATATTTGCTTCATTTTCCCCCAAACTTTGTGAAAACTAATAAATACAAGGATATGTGTTGCTGATGTTCATTGAAGAGTGTTCTCAAAATTAAAGTTATATTAAGATGTATTTCATTTCCTTTCCTTTCCATGCAGCTCATTTTGCACAACAAACAATTGACACAGATGCTGAAATCATCAACTCCTGTCCAGGAGGAAGAGGAAGATCCATTGGCATATTATGAGAAGCACACATCCCAGATAGAGGTGGGATTCACTTTTTTCTGCTTTATATACTATACATAATAAAATTTATCACATCTATCAGCCTGATCTTCCTTTATGATTATCTAAATTGTGTATTAATCATTATGCCAATTCTCTTGGAATTCACAATGCTGCTTGCCACAACAGACACAGATGTATCCGAATTTATATCACCAGTAGCACTATATTCACTAGCATTAGCACTGTGTAGCCAAGATGTGAACAAGTTTTTAACTAGTTTTAACTGTCCTAATTGCCTTGACCTCACTACCCAAACTCATTCATCCAATTGTCAAATACCAGCTTTTCAAATGCCTTTAATGCTCCCAGCCGATCATCATTCATCTCCAGAATTCCACATCCTCTAACCCTCTACCCAACAGATCATGTTCCTTAATCTATGTAATACTTTTACCCATATTTACATAGCATATCACATAGCATATAAAAACAACAATATACACACAATTGTAGAACATCATGTAGCCCAGCAGGACTTCAGTGTAGAACTTTAGCACAGATTGCTCAAATAAACCTAGAAAAATTAGAGTGTGAACACTAAAGTCAGTAATCAGTTGGATTCCTCTTAAATGAGTGGTTCATGTATTTTCATTGTTGACTATTTTTAACTGACAGCCTATCCATAAGATGTGGTAATTGCCCTGGCATCCTCAACACTAAGATTCTCTCTTAATCAAATTTTAGGTAAACTGCTTAACAAAGCATCCGTGAGCTGACTGCCATGAGAACCTACAAAACTTTTATTACTCCAAGTGCTGCTTTGCTTCAGAGGCATTTGGGGAAATAAAGGTGCAAGCAAAGCTACAGCTAGCTCAGATTAATGTTTTGCTTGGTGCCACTGAACTGCAGGATTTTTATTCACTGAAGGGGATAGTATTGTCTTTCTTTTTATATTATAGCCTCAGACAATTTTGTGATCATCTGGATTATTTTGACAATCTTACTTTTGCCCAGTTGCGTAGAGCCTTCACAGAACTGAGGCTTAACATGTTTGATTCAGCTGAAAGAGATGGAAGGCTTAAAAAGGTTCCGAAAAATGAATGGAGATATATTGTTGGCTGCCCGTATTCAGAGGATTTGATACATTATTTAACCTGTTGCCCTTTGTATAAAGATCCTAGGGACCGTTTTATTTTACCCTTAATCAATAATAAAATCTTTTCAAAGTCTCAAGAAAAAGTACTTTACCTCCTTATGGACACAGATAAATATGTGACCTGGCACATAGTGTTGTTTACTCTTGCTGCTAAAAAGACTGGGAAGAAATACATAGCAGAGATTGCTGTTCCCAAGTTATCTATGGGGATAACTTGATCTAAAAGGGCCCAACTGTAAATTTTAACATATTCATGTTATCTAAGTTGTCCGCAGTTGTTAATGTTAAACTTTTGCTATCTGATACAATTTGTCGTATATTGTTTTTACGGAAATTTTATGTGTATTGTATTATTACCTTGATTTTGCAATGGCCATTGGTCAAAAGCAATAAAGTATGTATGTACTATGTCTTTCTCTAAGGGTTGTTCGAAATTTCTCTGGGCTAATGACATCTTTGTGGATAATTCAGACTTGGGGGGGTTACTTGATGTTTCACAATCCCACTGATTCAGTGGGTCTACTTTAAGCAGGACTAACAACAGAATTAAGTAGACCCATTGAATTAGTGGGATTTTCCTACATGTTGCCTCACCATTGAACAACTGATTGAATAAATCTACTCTAATTGGAACAACCAACAAAATGTCAGCCATCAACTCATACTACTGTTATAGTTCATGAATCATTAGGATAGGTATAGGCTAAGACCATAGGTTACATCCAACCATAGAAGTAATAAAAACTACTGTTAAGAATAATCCGAGGACATCTCAATTACTCCTTTCCCTCAGATTGTGCGCCTGGACCGAAGCATGGAGCAGATAATCTTCCCTGTGCCCAACATCTGCGAGTTCCTGACCAAAGAGACAAAATATCGGCTGTTTACCACTACAGAGCAAGATGAACAGGGCAGCAAAGTCAGCGACTTCTTTGAGCAGTCATCTTTCCTCCACAATGAGATGGAATGGCAGAAGAAACTACGCAGTAATCTTAGGACATGGGGATGGGGGCTGTTCATGCAGAAATTATTCAGAATGCTGAATTGCATTTTACTTGGCAAATAGGCATCCTACTCCACACTTCTGTCCTTCAGTGGAGGTAGAGTCACGTGCCCTTGTGAGGAAGGCAGAGGAAAGGAGGAATTATTTCTTTTATTTTGACCTTTTTGACCTTTTTGACTTTATTTCCACTGCTTCCCCCTGGCAATAGACTACTGGGGTGCCTTTTCCTCATCTGCCTCCAATCTCAGGACTACTTCAGCTCCCCTCTAGCATCTTCTCTTTCATGAAGCTTGCAGCTATGAGTTGGAGTCCTGCTCAGTCATTTCCATTCTCCTATCCTTACACTGGCCTAAATACTCAAAAGTCACCAGATCCCCATTTGATTTTGGAAACTAAGCAGGGTTAGCCTTAGTTAGTAATTGGATAGGAGACCACCAAGTTCTATGGGTTATATTTCAGAGGAAGGAACTGCCAGGTAAAATGCAAGGAACACTTCTCAGTATTCCTTGTCTAAGAAAACCCTATGAAATTTATGGGGTTGCCGTATGTCGGTGGGGAACCTAAAGGCACATGCTAGTGCTATCACCACAGACACAATTGTATTTCTTGGCATACAAATATGAGCTTTGTGGGTTCATAATGTTCACTTCACATTTGAGGACCCCAGAATTCTTGTTTGGTTAGGATTAAAATCACTGGGGACAACACCTCAGATCTAGTTTGAACATGCTTTCTTGGAGAAGGTGTGAATACAAATGCCAGTGTTGTTTCCTGAGAACGTTTGGGGAATTGCTTTCTAAATTATTTGTTCTGATTTGTGGGAATGAATAAGAAGAAGCACATCCCTAATCTCAGCTAAAGTAGATTAAGTAAATCAGTGCTAACTTCATAAATGTAAATTACATTTATTTAATATTTTCTGGCAGTTCTGATCATTCTTCCCTATCTAGCAGTAGCAGTGTAACATAATCAGTTTTTGTGGTTTTTGTGTTGACGTAGCTGGTTATATGTCCCTTTAAGAATTATGTGTTAGAGAACCGAATGTAGCATGGGTTTTCCATGGATGATGGAGGCAGGAAGGAGAAAAGGAGGGCATAACTCCAGCCCAGTTGTATGTGCTGTGGTACACTGAAGTTTGATGAAGCCAGAATAGATTGTGTCTCTTGGAAATAGTGTCCCAGTTTATGACAACCTATAGAATTTGCAACTAGGTTACAGAAACAAGAATATTGATCCTTGGCCCTGTGAATAATTGCACTGAGATTGCTAGATCTCAAGAGTGGGGGAAATATGTGTCTGTTCTACTTCTTAGAAACAGATGAGATTTTCTCAGCTTTCTCTCTCTCTCTTTCTTCCCATAGGCAATCCACTGATGTACTGGTTTTCTCGCAGAATGACACTCTGGGGAAGTATCTCCTTCAATCTGGCTGTCTTCATAAACATCATCATTGCTTTTTTCTATCCTTACGTTGAAGCATCCTCAATGGGTACGCACTCCATCACACTCACTTTGGCATTTGCTCAATCGTGGCTAGCCTTCAATGATTATTTTGCAGGGACACTCTTTCAAAGAAATTTGTATCTGGAGTGTTGTGAAGCATCAGTGAACTTTGCTAACTAGGCCTTTGCTGCCAATTTATTGGTATTTCTCCAGCTTTAATATGCTACCATTTGAAAATCACTAAACATTTATTTTTGGATGAACACTAAAAATGAAATTTCTCTGGAAATAACTCTTCTGCAGCATCAGCATGTCATTGGTAAACCAGTTTCTAGTAAAAAGTGACATTATATTCATATAGTTGCATTGATTTGAAAAATATGTCAGTGTTTTTATATGTTTAATAGATGTCAGTTAGTGTATCTTTCTGTCTTCCAGGATTATTGGATTCCCCGCTGATCCCTCTCCTTTCCTGGTTTTTAATCTGTTTCTCCATCATGGCTCTGTTTACCCGGCGCTATGGGGTCAGACCACTCCTAGTGGCACTGATCCTGCGATCCATCTATCACCTGGGTATTGGCCTCACTCTGAACATACTAGGAGCTCTTAACGTAAGCTACTTCATTAACCTGAAGCCACACTTACTATATCTTTGGTTGGGGTCTCTAATGTAGAATTTGCCCTTTCATACACAACAATAACAAAAAACAGCTCCACACTGGGCCTATTCCTAGATCTGATTTCTTTGTCTGTACAAGTCTATTGGCAATTTATATTATGACTAACACAGCTCTGTCTCTGAATTTATAGTAATATTAATGGAAAGCAAGTTACATACTACAAATTGTTATTGGCTATAAAATCAGTTACAAAAAGCACACACTCTTTCTGGAAAGTAATTCTTGCTCCCTACTCTTTCTGCTTTGTCATTGTCTACAGCTCACAAATAAGATTGTATTTGTGGTGAGCTTTGTTGGCAACCGTGGAACGTTCATCCGAGGATATAAGGCCATGATTATGGATGTGGAATTTCTTTATCACGTCGCCTATATCTTGACAAGTGTCCTGGGGCTCTTTGTCCATGAACTTTTCTACAGCATCTTGGTAAAGTAATCTCATTTGTACAGGATAAGTTTTGGTTTATTAATTAAAAGCAATAATATGCTTTTTCCTTGTTATTATTGGTCTGCTATTGCAATCATAATATGTTGCCTATCTGGTCCCCTTAGCTCTAATTCATTGTAATTATTAGTTTTTCTAACCTGACAAGTAAGAGTAGCATGATAAAGAGAAATAAATCCATGATGTAGAAAATTTCAAAAGCGGACCTCTGAAGCAAAATGCTGGGAATAGCCAGAGTTCAAATTACTTTTCCATTATTTTGTGGAAAGGAGAATCCATATTTATTTAGTTTATCCATCACTAAAGTGGGAGTGCTTATCCTTAGCAAATGAATTCTAATCAATTATTCTTCTCTTCTGGGATAAAACATAATTGAATTAAGGGTTGTCAGAAAATGTCTGTTCTCCTTTTACTGATTGTATAAAAGCAACTTTCTTTCTCTTTCTGTTTCAGCTGTTTGATTTGATCTACAGGGAAGAGACCTTATTTAATGTTATCAAAAGTGTGACACGGAATGGACGCTCAATACTGTTGACAGCTCTTCTGGCCCTTATCCTGGTCTACCTCTTCTCCATTGTAGGCTTCCTCTTTCTGAAAGATGACTTCATCATGGAAGTAGATCCACTGCCCAATATCAAATCTAAAGGTCTTTGTCCTCCTCTGTCAGATTTCAGTTTCATTCTTTGTATTTATTGCCTCTATTCTGAAATGCCAGTGAGCAGGAAAGAACACTGTCTAACAGATTTCCATAACCCATTTCAAATACTTTTTAGGCAGAATTACGTTTGAAATGCAGGCTGTTGTATGTGTGTTTATTTGAACATCCCACAGAACTCGATGAGGTGTATTTAACACCCCATCATAAATACTGTAATGCATTTAGGATGCTGCATTATATGGAGTTAGAGTATTGGACATCTAGCTTAGTATTTTCAATTCTGACTGGCAGATATTCAAGCAGGATTTTTATCCAGCTCTGTTTGGAGATCCTATTTGGAGAACTCCCTTATGGTTTCCTATCCAGCTACTATACAGGTTTGACACTCCTCAGCTTCTAAAATCAAATAAGAATGATTATGTTCTGTTTTGATACTGCAATGGTATAACATTTTATTCTATTGAAATCTTTAAGCTAATTTGTGAAATTCTATTGTTTTAATTTAAACCAGATTTTGGATTGGGCTAGATTCTAGAAGATCAGACTCATAGAAGGGATGTTCATTGAAAAAAAATGTAACAGTGAAAGAGAATCAAGTTGGGTTCATGCAACTATTCTAGTATTCTTGAGAAGCTGAATGTTTTCCTACTGCATTGCTTTAGCAATGGATTTTACTGTACTTTTGACCAAGAATTAAGAATTGGTCATTCACTTGTTCATGTTCTTAAGGTTGTCAGTTTGAAGGCCTTGGCTACACTTTAAGGAGATGCAACATGAGATGCTTCCTTTTTGACATTTAGTAAGCTTGCATCTTTTACTAGGGATCAGTTGCCTATGACAATAGTATTTTGATTGCATTTTAGATGAGTATGTGCATTGTATTTTATGAGTGACACACACACACACACACACATATCCATCCAGCTCTTTTCCCAGGACTGGGACTCAGAGCAGCTTCACAGCATTAAAACAACAAACAAACAAACAAACAAACAAAAAGTACAATTAAAAACATTTAAAAATAAATAAATAAATAAATGACATACATTAAAAAGAATGATTAAACTAGTCCAACATTCCAGCCAGTCCTTACAGTAATTCCTTAAATGCCTGTTTGAACAGGTAGGTCTTCACCTGCCGGAAAGCCATCAAGGAGGGAGCCATTCTTATCTCCCTGGCCAAGGAGTTCCAGAGTCTAGGGGCAGCCACCGAGAAGGCCCTCTCTCGTGTCCCCACCAACCGTGTTTGTGAAGGTGTTGGGATGGAGAGAAGGGCTTTTCCAGAGATTCTCAGAGTCCGGGCAGGTTCATACCAGGAGAAACGGTCTGCCAAATAGTGTGGACCTGAGCTGTGGAGGGCTTTGTAGGTTATAACCAGTACCTTGAACTGTGCCTGGAAACAAACTGGCAGCCAATGAAGCTGTTTCAACAGGGGAGTTGTATGGTCTCTGTAATCTGCCCCTGTTAACAGCTTGGCAGTGGCTTTTTATGAACAAATAGCAGCGTTTGGCAGCAAAAGTCTCTTACTTGCTGTTTCTTGTTGTTGTGTGCCTTCAAATTGACTCCATCTTATGATGGCTCTAAGGTGAACCTATCTTTTTGGGGGTTTTTATTCAAGATTTGTTCAGAGAGGATTTGCTTTGCCTTCCTCTGAGGCTGAGAGAGTGCAACATGCACAAGATCATGCACTGGGTTTCCATAGCCAAATGAGGATTGTAACCCCGGTCTTTAGAGTTGTAATCCAGTGCTCAAACCACTATACCACATTAGCTCTCTACTTGCTGTATACGTATCTACTTGCTGAATATTTTTCAAGCTAATGATCCAAACTGTAGCCAAGTTCCAATGTGTAATTTTGCGTTCAGTAGTGTGCTTCCTTATCCAGTGCCAATGGAATCAGGGCTTTCTTCCCCATCTGCTGCATGACTCCGTGGTACCAAAATCTTGCTCCAGAGGGTTTCGCAGCTCGCTTGAGTGGATTTTAGGGTTCAAGGAGCTCACAGGGAGGTAGCCATTTCTGGCAGAAGTAGCAGAATACAGTAGCAGTTCACCATTGGATCCTGGCTTATTTACTGATATCACAAACAAGTATTTTGTGTTTGGAACTGTGCTCCCAAATGCAAGTTATAATATAATATAAAAGGACATTCTAAGGCACTTTTGTTCAAGTAGGACCAAATGGATCTCATTCTTGATTGCCATCAGAGGAGTAGCATAGATAGTAGTGAATGACATTGGATAGAAAGCCACTTAAAATAACAAGTTAAAGATAAGTTACTTGGATAACTTTTTGGCATGGCTTCAGTCACATGAACTCAGTTTCTTGGGCGTGGTGTTAGGCACTAATTCTTTTTTCTTTTGTCCTTCTAGCTACTAACCCCTTGGGGATGAAAGCAAATATGGACACTTTTGTGGAGTCATGCAGTAGTGACAAAATTAGCTGCACTTCTCATGTAACTGTGCCTGATGTGAAGGAAGGTATGAGGGATTGAAATACCTTGATATAATAAAGATAATAAGGGGAGTGAGCAGCAAGTTTGTGTATTTTACCTAGAACTTTGATGGTACACCTAAAATAAAATTAGTCTGTGTCTCAAGTGAGGGGAAAAAAGCAGTAAGGTGTTCTAATGTCCTAGTTACAATTGTTTTGTTGGCAGTGTTCACCCCAGCAGTTTAATGGTATGAAAATATAAGTTCTTCTGTACTGGATAGGTTCTTCTGGACTATATTATTACTTACTCACTTAAGTAAGTACAGTAATAGCATAGCACAGGAAGGAATTGTAGAAAACTTGGGGGACCAAACAAAGCTGTTGTACCTGTTGTATTTTGGAAGTTAGTCCAATATTTTACTTCATATATTTAAAAAGAACAAGAAAAGCCAAATATTCTCTATGTAGTAGTTTCTCAGCTATTAAAAATATAAAGAATCCAGACCTGTAATGGTTATGCAGAAATGGCTGGTGTGCTCCCCTGTCATCCCAGCTGAATGTACTTTTGCTTGTGTTGCAGAAGAGGAGGAAGATAATACAGAGCGTGCCTGTGACACACTCCTCATGTGCATAGTCACAGTCCTGAACCATGGTCTCAGAAATGGAGGTGGTGTGGGTGATATCCTCAGGAAACCATCAAAAGATGTGAGTTCATTTGGGGGCAATCTAAATAAGGCACATCAGAGTAAATGGTAATCCAGTGCAAAATGCTTCTGTCCTACTGGAATCAGTGGGCATTCCAGGCTGCTCTGCTGTGCTCTGAGACAGATTTATCATATTGCAAGTTGCCTTTCTCACAGGTCTGTCACAAACTTACACTTTATTCCTTTTTAAACTCAAATGATTTATTTTCCACAGAACAGTCTTGTGACAATTTCTGAGGGGAAATATTTGACATTTTCCAGCAAAAAAACAAACAAACTGTGCTTAAGGTTAATACTGTACCCATCTTTGCTTTTGTATCCTAAAGGAGTCCCTCTTTCCTGCTCGAGTGATCTATGACCTCCTGTTCTTCTTCATTGTCATAATCATAGTCCTCAACCTCATATTTGGTGTCATCATTGACACCTTTGCAGATCTAAGGAGTGAGAAACAGAAAAAAGAAGAGATCCTAAAAACAACCTGTTTTATATGTGGTGAGTTTGTATCCAGAAAGCTTTCCCATCAAACCCAGCAAACATTTCCTAGATCATTCAGGCAAGCCAGAAACAGAGGTGATAGGGTTGCTGTACAGCCACCCTCTTCACTGAGACCAAATGAAATAACCAAGATAAAGACTGTGGCCACTTGGTGGGAAAAGGTTTGGTCTATAAGCACTCTCAAATGCAAAAGCATTTGCCTACAGTACAAAAATGGCTGCCAACCTGTTTATGAATTATGATGGTGTATGTGTGACTCACACACTTGTAATTGTCTTCCAACCATGCAATGAACAAAAGCCCACCTCTGCCTTTTAAACATTGCAGCCCCCCCCCCCCACAGCTAGTTCTGTATTACCAGAGAGCAGAGGGATGAGTGGGAACATGTCCAAGCAATCAATGACCATTATGTTTTGGATCCAGAAATCTGCCTTTGGAAAATGGAAGGGCTCTGACTGCAGCTGTGTTGGACCCTCCCCCCCATCAAGAGCTCAACCCTGTTCAGCAGGGTCTTCCAGTCCTCTGTGTAGTTCTTTAGAGGGCTGGATGGGCTATTGTGGGAAAGAAGCATTTTCAGGGGCTGGGAGGTGTGGCCTTTGTGCCACAAAATCTGGATCCAACACATAGTATTCAGATTACTATGGGCTTCAACAGGAGGTCAGGTTGTTGTGTGCCTTCAAGTCATTTTTGACTTATGGAAAACCCTGAGGCAAACCTATCATGGGGAGGTTTCTTGAGATTTGTTCAGAGAGGGTTTGGCTTTGCCTTCCTCTGAGGTTGAGAGAGTGTAACTTGCCCGAAGTCACCCAATGTGTTTCCATAATAAAGCGGGGATTCCAACCTTGGTCTCTAACATTGTAGTGCAACACTCGAACCACTGCACCATGTTGGCTCTTGGAGATCACGTGCAATAGAGAAATACGTTGGCAAAACCAATCCCTCTGAACAGGAGTTATGGAGGGTCACCACATTCCTCTTCTGTCTCTTCAGGGCTTGAAAGGGATAAGTTTGACAACAAGACCGTATCCTTTGAAGAGCACATTAAATTTGAGCACAATATGTGGAATTACCTATATTTCATAGTTCTGGTGCGAGTGAAGAATAAGACTGACTACACAGGGCCTGAAAGTTATGTAGCACAAATGATAAAGGTATGTACAACTGAATATTCACCTTTGTATGGTACACCAAGCCAGTTTAATGTTTTTTTAAAAAATAATCCAACAAGTAGACTTTGAGCTTTAGCTTTTTTTATTAGTTCATCTCCATCAGTGAGAATACTATGTTAATGCTCCCACTTGTTCTCCCAGAGTTTATGCAAATTAGCTTTTACAATAACTGTGCCTGACAGTTGGTGAAGTAACTTTATTCTCCTAGTTTTTGTTATGCATACCCACTAGCAAGACCTCTGAGGAGCCCTAGCTCCAGCATGAACTTTACTTGATGCCATACCAGCAATGGACTAAATTTTCTTTCTTCCTCACGGGTTGCCATAATTGTCCACTATTACCAGGGACAAAATGTGGAACAAATTCAAGACCAAACCATAGGACAACTGCAGGACAAAACTCAGCCCAAAATGTAGGACATTTAAGAAAAAGGGAGAACCAAACATGGGTCAGGGGTAGATGCAGGACAGGAAAGGTGCCTGCCATAGTGAACTGTTCAGCAAAATGAATGCTTCACTAGACCTTACTCACTGCTTTTTATGTGATAAGGACAGGCTTACATAGTTAGCTTTCACCACATGGAAGGTGCATCAAAAATGCAATCCTGTTCATTTTAAAAGCACAGAATCGGCTTGTAAATCATTTGCAAATGTTTGTATAAAACCAGCCAAATTAGCTGCAGAATCTGGAATATTCAGAAGCATAAGTCTGGTTTAAATATCAGAGGCTGGAGGACATGTTCACTGATCAGCTGCTAGCACCCTTGGATGAAACTGATTTAGTGGATCCACTTCAGGCCAGTTTCAGTACTAGTTTTGGAACCGAAACTGCTTTAGTTACTCTGAAGCCACCTTTCACTGGATGGGAAAGTGCAACCCTGACGGTCCTCTTGGACCTCTGAGAAGCACTTGATACTATTTACCATGGGTATCTTGGATATGCTTGGTTGGGGGTGGACTGCATTCAGTGCTTATGTTATTTGGACAGTTGATTCCAGGTAATGCTGGATTACTGCTCTGCTACATGGTAGTCTGCTGTAAGAATCTATGTGATGTTATGGACTTGGGGGCAGGATGTTATTTCATTTATTAGATAAAGTATGACACTACGTGTAGTATATGTAATAAGATAAGGATCTGTTGGAAGAGGGGTGAGAGAATGGAATATTAGGAGTGAGTGGTGATTAGTGGAATGTCTGAGATTTTCAAACAACTGGTGTAGGAGAATTGGTCAGGAGTGAGAGTTAGGTCTGTCAAGATTACAATTAGGAGACTAGAAGTATTAGTATCAGGGCTAGAGTTAGTTAGGATGTGAGTGAGTGACCGGTGTGTGCTAAGAGTTAATGTCAATCAGGATTTATATTTATTAAATAGGTAATCCGTAAATTTACTGATGAGTAAATTATTCTTGTTGTTTTTATTCCTGCTCCCCCCCCCCCATATATTGGGACACAAAGCAGCCTATACATCTTTTAAAAACATACTATTAAAAACATTCATAAGTGATCATTAAAACAGAACTAAACTAGTACAGTAAGTACAGTATTTTTTTTTAAAAATATTATACACTTGAACCTCTGAGAATTATACTGGAGAGTTTCAATTCAGATATGTTGCCTGTGGTGGCAGAGGTGTTGTATCCATTGGGGAAATAAGATGAATAAAATAGCACACAAGAACTATGTGGAGATTTATGTCCCCCCCCCTCCCCAGTTGGTTGCCACAGTGGGACAGGAGGGAGCCCACATATTGGTAGCAGAAGTGGGATAAGTTGAATCTCTCACATTTGGTGGCAGTGGAAGGATTAATGGAAAGCCTCACAGCTGGTGGAAGCAGTGAGGTTTAGAGGAAATATGGTAGAGTTGATGCCAGTGGAAGGATTAGTGGGAAACATGCATTTGGGGATAGCGGTGAAAATAATGGAAAACTCCAGCCCAGAGAGCTCTGTTTCATCCCTTGTGCTTTTCAACATCAATATGAAATTGTTGGTAGTGACATCCAGGGATGTCTCACCAAGATAGATGACACCTAATTCTCACTAAGCTTTTCATTTAATATATGTGAGGCAGTTGGTGTTTTGAACTAGTCCTTGTGTAAGGTAATGTACTGGGTGAGATGGTACATTAGCAACAGACTGATCCATAGAATCATAGAATCATAGAGTTGGAAGAGACCACTAGGGCCATCCAGTCCCTGACATGCGGAATACAAAGCAAAGCATCCCTGACAGATGGCCATCCAGCCTCTGTTTAAAGACCTCCAAGGAAGGAGACTCTATCACCCTCCGAGGGAGTGCATTCCATTGTCGAACAGCCTTACTGTCAGGAAGTTCCTCCTAATGTTCAGGTGGAATCTCTTTTCTGTAGCTTGCATCCATTGTCCGGGTCCTGTTCTCTGGAGCAGCAGAAAACAAGCTGCCTCTTCCCAATAGGACATCCCTTCAAATATTAAACAGGGCGATCATATCACCTCTTAACCTTCTTTTCTCCAGGCTAAACATCCCCAGCTCCCTAGTCGTTCCTCATAGGGCATGGTTTCCAGACCTTCACCATTTTTGTCGCCCTCCCTTTGGACACGCTCCAGTTTCTCAATGTCCTTTCTGGATTGTGGCGCCCAGAACTGGACACAATATTCTAGGTGGGGCCTGACCAGAGCAGAATACAGTGGCACTATTACTTCTCTTTGATCTAGACACTATACTTCTATTGATGCAGCCAAAATAGCATTGGCCTTTTAGCTGCCGCATCACACTGTTCACTCATGTTCAACTTGTGGTCTACTTGGACTCCTAGACCCTTCACACGTAGTTTCATTCAGCCAGGTGTCACCCATCCTATATCTGTGCATTTTTTTTTCCGCCCAAGGCAATACCTTACATTTCTCCCGTGTTGAATTTCATTTGTTAGCTTTGGCCCAGCTTTCTAGTCTATTCAGGTCATTTGAATCTTCATCCTGTCCTCTGGGGTATTAGCTATTCTCCCTAATTTGGTATCATCTGCAAATTTGATAAGTAGCTCCCAATTCTCATCCAGGTCATTGAAAAGATGTTGAATAGCACTGGGCCCAGGACAGAGCCCTGTGGGATCCCACTGGTCACTTTTCTCCAGGATGAAAAGGAGCCATTGTTGAGCACCCTTTGGGTTCGGCCGGTCAACCATTACAGATCCATGTAACAGTTCCTTTGTCTAGCCCAATTTTACAAGCTTGTTTGCAAGAATGTCATGGGGACCTTGTCAAAGGCCTTACTGAAATCAAGATAACTATATCCACAGCATTCCCTTCATCTACCAACCTGGTAATTTTATCAAGAAAGAGATTTAGGTTGTCTGGCTGACTTGTTTTTCTGAAACCCATGTTGACTTTTTTGTGATTATGGCTCTCTGTTTAATGATCTGCTCCAGATCTTTCCTAGTACTGATGTCAGACTAACTGAACGATATTGTTGGGATCCTCTTTTTTTCCCTTTTTGAAGATGGGGACACGTTTTGCCCTCCTCCAGCTGCTGGGATCTCTCCGTTTCCAGGAGTTTTCAAAGATTATTGCCATGGCTCCGATATTACATTTGCCAGTTCTTTTAATACCCTTGGATGGAGTTCATCTGGTCCCGGAGACTTAAATTCATTTGATTAATAAGGTGTTCCTCTACTATCTCTTTACTATTCGGTCTGAAATCCCCATCTCTGCCTCTGCTCCATTATCCTCAGGTTGAGCACCCTTTCTCTTCTGAGAAGACTGAGGCAAAGAGGTGTTGAGTAATTCTGCCTTTCTCTGTCTTCTGTTAGCATTTTGCCAGCTTCTCCACGCAGTGGCCCTACCGTTTCCTTCTTCTTCCTTTTGCTGCGGACAGTATCCAAAAAAGCCCTTTTTATTGTTCTTAACCTCTCTAGCAAGCCTGAGTTCATTCTGCGCTTTTGCTTTTCTGACTTACCCCTACACATCCTGCTGATTTCTTTGAATTCCTTTTTGTGATTTTCCCCCTTTTTCCATTTCTTATACATGTTTCCGTTTCAAACTTAGCTCGGTTTGAAAGTTCCTTAGTCATCCATCCTGGTTTCTTAAGACACCTCCCTTTTTCTTTCTCACTGGAACTGGTTTTGAAATTGTGCCTTCAGTATCCTCCCTTTTGAGAAAGTCCCATCCGTCCTGAACGCTTTATCTTTTAGTATTTCTGACCATGGAATCGCTCTCATACTGCCTCTAAGTTTACTATCGTTTCTAATCCCGGATGCGTGGTCTGACTATGCCTGGTTCTCTTTCCACACTGTATTTCCACACACAACTTCCAGATTGCAACATGGTTTACGTCCACTACTTCATTGATCCCTCTCACCCACTTGCCTCTACTCCCTTACCCAAGAGCACTTCCTTGTTGGTTAGGTCAGATCTAAATAGCTGACCCCCTTGTTGCCTCTTTCCCTTTTGGACCATGAAATTGTCTTCCAGGCAAGTGGGATATTTGTTAGGCCTTGAGGATTTTGCTGAGTTTTGACTTCCACAAATATCAGGATAGTTTGAGTCGCCCATCACTACTACATCTCTCTTTTCTGACTGTGTGGTCATCTGTTTCTAGAAAGATATCATCCATTCCTCAGTCTGACTTGGGGGTCTGTAGTGACTCCCACCTAACCTCCTTTTGTTTTCCCTCCCCTTTGATTCTTATCCAGATGCCTCTCCCCTGGCTTCCATGATGGGTCCTGGGTCTCTTCACTGGTGTAAATATCTCTGACCATAAGTGCTATTCCTCCTCCCTTCTTGTTGGCCTATTTTTCTTAAAAAGCTTATACCCTCCTATTCCACATTCAATCATGAGACTCATCCCACCAGGTTTCAGTGATGCTTTATATCATATTTGCTTTGGTGTACATAGGAGTTCAAGTTCAATCTGCTTATTTCCCTGCTCTTGCATTAGTGTAGAGAGCAATCGCAGACCATGGTTCCCTTTACTTGCTGCCTGTGCAAGTTTTTTTGCCTCCCACTGTTGGGTCCTTGCACGTTTTTTCTTGTTTCCTCTATGTCAGTTTGACTATTTTCGCCATCCTCTTCGCTTCCTTAATATTGTCTCCCTTCCCCTCGGAACTCAAGTTTAAGCCCTCCTGATCAAGTCCTGGAGACTGTTGGCAAAAACATTTCTTTCCAACTGGCGTGAGATGCAACCGTCTGTTGCAAGAAGTCCCTCCTCATGGAACCGCAGCCCATGATCGAAGAATCCAAATCCTTCTCGGCGGCACCATCTGCGAAGCCAGTTGTTCACATACCGCTATTTTCCTCTCCCTTCCCTGTACCATGCCCTTCAACTGGCAGAAGAGACGAGATGACAACCTGTACATCCTTCCTTTCAGCTTCCTACCAAGCGCCTTCGTAATCCCTTTTGATGTTCTGAAGGCTGGTCTTTGCAGTATCATTAGGTTCCCACTGGACCAAAAGGAAGGGTATTTGTCAGTAGGCTTGACCGTCTTGTCAGCCTCTCTGTCACACATCCGGATCTTTGCACCTGGAAGACAACACCCATCTGAGACATCTTGTCAGGCCTACATATCACTGCTTCTGTACCCCTCAGCAAGGAATCCCCCACTACCACACATGCCTCCTCCGAGGCTAGCGCGACTGTTCCCGCGGTGGGACTCTCAGGCTCCCCTGCTCTGTCCCGGAAGTGTGTCCATGCTGCTCTTCTTCCATCTCTTGATAAGGGAAAGAGCTTCGAATCGATTCCCTAGCGGCAAGCTCCCAACAATCCTTCTTGGCTTACTTCTCGTTGTGACATTCTCCAGCTGTCTGCCTCCTGTGTATGGCAAGTGACTCTTCCACTCTAGCATCTTCCTCGGCATGGTACTCATCCGATGGTTAGTTTCATTGGTGTCCAGGAAATCCCTTGTTCCCTAATAGGCTGAAGTGTAGCTACCTTGACTCAGCTGCTGCACTTTCTCCTCCAAGAGTGCTACCAAACTTGCACTTGGTGCATGTGAAGTTCTCGACTTTCGGTAGAGCAAGAAGAGAACATCCCACAAGAGTTTGCAGGTGACTACAGCAGATCCCTGGTTGTGCATACGGCAAAGTCCCTTTAGTAATGACTATACTGAACAGTCAATCACTGGGAATACTACTTTAAAGGAATGTCCTGGCTGCTATCTGATACTTAAGGCAAGGTTATATTTCAGTATATGATTCTAACCTGATGCCACTTGAGTAGAGTTGTTGAGTTAAGAAAACTAAAACTAAACAGAAGCTCCGCCCCTTCAGCACGAGCAAACGGTCTCAACACACGGTCTCAAATGGCTGCAACAGCTCCTCGCCTTCTCCTCTCTCTGGCCGACGGCTCTGGAAGGCTGTGAAGTTGTATATAAGCTAGTCTGCTAGCTCCGCCCACTTGTGACTACAGATGTGACTCACAGAAGCTCCACCCCTTCAGCCGAGCACACGGTCTCATCAGCACACGGTCCCAAATTGCTGCCAAGCAGCTCCTCTCCTTCTCCGCGTCTCTGGCCGGACTGCTGCTGGAAGGCTCTGGAAGTTGGTATATAAAGCTAGTCTGCTAGCTCTGGCCCCCTTTGACTCACAGATTGTGACTCACAGAAGCTCCAACCCTTCAGCAATGAGCACATGGGTCTCAGCACAAGGTCTCAAAATGGCTGCCAAGCAGCTCCTCTCCTTCTCCTCTCTCTGGCCGGACTGCTCTGAAAGGCTCTGTAAGTTTGGTATATAAGCTATCTGCTAGCTCCGCCCCCTGTGACTCACAGATGTGACTCACAGAGCTCCACCCCTTCAGCATGAGCACAGGGTCTCAAAATGCTGCCAAGCAGCTCCTCTCCTTCTCCTCTCTCTGGCCGGACTGCTCTGGAAGGCTCTGGAAGTTGGTAATAAAGTTAGTCTGCATTCTCCGCCCCTTTGTGACTCACGATGTGACTCACAGAAGCTCCACCCCTTCAGCACGAGCACACGGTCCCCAAACACACGGTCTCAAATGGCTGCCAGCAGCTCCTCTCCTTCTCCTCCTCTGGCTGGACTGCTCCTGGAAGGCTCTGGAAGTTGGTATATAAGCTAGTCTGCTAGCTCCGCCCCCCTTGTCCAGGTTAGGAAGAGAAACGTTGTCTAAGCAGATAGTCTTGCAACAGTTCCTCGTGCTCTGGTAATCTTTATTGCAATGAATTATACAGAAGGCGTGTTTGAAAGGTTAAAAATTTCAGTTACTTCAAAATAGGATTGTGGTATAGTTAATGGGGACTTTTTCAATAATAAAAATAGGTGTCAGTATTGTGTCGTCCAGACCGAATTATACATGTTGATTTTAACTTTTAAAATCCTACATGTTTTTAAAACTAGATTGATTGGAGGCATTTTGTCTGTTACCACTCCACTAAAGGAGGCAACTTGTATTTGGTCTTTTCAACAGTGATGGCACCTTGTCCATAGAAATTCCATCTCCAAAGAGGGTCACCTGGCTTTAACTTCCTGGTGTTAGGTTTCTTCTTCTTCCAATAGCCAGTGCGTTTTATTGTTTTGCCATTTTTTTCCTGTTGCTTTAATTATCTTGTATTTTGTTTTGTTATTGTAGAATGGCTACAGAACGCCCATATTATGATGTTTAAGCATGTAATAAATAAATAGTATTCTGACTATTACAGTTGCGCTTTAAAATTATTTCCCCAATTACCACTTCAGAATAAGAACTTGGACGGTTTCCACGTATCGAGCCATGTCGTTAGTCCAGTAATGAAGGTGGAAGGGGAGCAAAATGAGATCCGTGTCTACAGGATAAATTAAATTCTACCATGAAGTTAGTATCCCATCGCACTCCACAGCTGAATGAAACTAAAGGAGCAGGTAAGACAAAACCAGTAAAAGGGGATGCTTGGGGCTGGACCAAGAAAAGCAAAGCACGTTTAGGCCTTTTTCAAATGTCACATATTAGCCCACTTTTGCTATCTAAAACACTTGTTTTTAAGCACCAACTCCCTGCTGGACCGATAGAGGGCGTGCCCACATTTTTTGTCACCATCCCAATTTTGGAGGCTCTAAATTTGGAAGTATCCTTGTCCTCTGGAACAATTTTAAGCACGGGACCCCCCCCCCCCCAAACTGGAAGGTACTTCAGCATTTCCATTTTGAGAAACATTTCCCCCAGCCTAAGAGGGGGCCTTGAATATACCATTGTCACACAATACAGAGCATGACAGTGGCAGCTCTAGTGAGTATTTTGCATGGTTTCAGAGGGTGGTGGTAACAGCACCTTTTTGACTTTCCCTTTTAAAATTTCAGATGACAGAGCAAAGAAAGCGAAGGCAGAGGATGGGTTTTTGTGGATGTCCAGAACACACTGAACCACTGAGAACAAGCAAAATCAACTTCTCCAAGCTAAAACTGTAAAATACATATGCACTTCCTGAGGATACGTGGTACTAGGTTCCTGCAACAACCTCATCTTCAGGAAAGCTGGATCAATGACATGGTCCATACTGTGGAATCTCAGCACCACCTTCTGTTTATCATCTAGTAAAGTTGATTGCAGATGGTTTATTCACAAAGACTTGAAGTCAATTAGTGGGATTGCATTAATGTGGATTGTATAGTTTACCACATATTTGGGAACTTTGTTGCTCTTTAAGATACCCATGTTTCTACGAAGAGAGTTGTCTCTCCATGCACTACATTTTGATGGCTATCAAGCCAGGTGCATAGTATTGGCACGATGACTAGCAAGTAGTAGTTTGCGCATATTTAACTTATTCCAGAGGGTCCATGGAATGTTCAACATACATGGATCTAACTCTACAGCTTATCATCTCAAAGTCCCTCTGGAGTCAGTGGATTTTTTCTTTTAGTCTTTGAATCTTGTCTCATCCAGTAGGAACTGAATGATCTGTTAGTAAGTTTCAAATGATAGTTGGATGGCACATTATATTGTTGGGGGGGAATGAAAGAACTTTTTTTTCCACAGAGACTTTGTAGGAACACCAGGGAACAACTCAGGCTGATAGCAATTTTTAGCAACGTTCCTGGGATTTCCATTTGGCAATTAGAATGTTCTTTGTCCCTCAAACTCATGTCATTCACCCAATACCCAAATTATCATTTGATTGTTGGTTATTAATTTGGCTAAGGAAATAAAAAAGACCATAGTGACCCCATTAGTGAAGATTACATATTCATTCTTACTGTGAAAAGGCAATCTATGTTATTCTCCTGATAAGAGGCAAGAGAGTATACTTAAGGTTAATTCTGCTTCTAGGGGAACAAGTGGTATAGCTGAAGTATATCAGCTTTTTGAGGCAAGGTATTGAGTATGCTTTCATTACTACCAGTAATCACTGGAATGGATGCTGGAAGCACCTAGACAGTTAGAGATTCAATTGGGCAGGGAGAAAGAAAGAGACGATTTCCAATCTTACAGTTGTATAATATGTCCCTTGCTATGATATGAATTCCAGCCTCTTCCTCCCTCAGCCCTTAGACAGCTATACAGTTAAAAAGTCATTTTTAGTTTTGTTTCAAGTTACACCACCACCACCTGTAGATAAAACAAGGCACCATCTGATGAGGCAGGGAGATTGCTTGATAAAAGCCTGGTCTAGAGTAATAGTTCTTTTGGGGACAAGAGGTGGTTCCATATATCCAGACACCGGTTTTCCTTCTAAGCAAAGCAAGAATGTACATCAAGTGTACAGAATAATGTGGCAGATTTAAGAGAAAGTTTGGGGGGGGGGACCTAATCAATAGACCAGCTTTGCTATCTCTCGTGTTCGGGTATGTTTTTGTGAACATTTATAAAAATTTAAATGGAAATTTATATAAGTTTTAACACCCAAATCAAATAAATAAAAGAGGGAGGGTGAAGA
The DNA here is from genome assembly GCF_019175285.1 of Sceloporus undulatus. NCBI lineage: Eukaryota > Metazoa > Chordata > Lepidosauria > Squamata > Phrynosomatidae > Sceloporus > Sceloporus undulatus. The sequence continues at coordinate 66,434,028 of NC_056525.1, read as the reverse complement.
ATTTCTTCTTGCTATGCTGGTAGAACTGCAAACTTCTCAGGTAGACTGAATAGCATTCTCAGACCTATTGAAATAGTCATAGAATTTTTTAGAAGTTGGAAGTGAGCATCCATTTTATTCCACTCAGTGAAGAAGATAAAATGCAACCTAGCATCCCTGACAAGGAGGTGTTCTAGCTTCGCTTAATAACCTACAGCAAAGAGGCCAAACGGTGCAAAGGAGCATGAACCATCCTACCCAAGAACTCTAAGACAAAGATCTGAAGGAGATTTTTTTGTGTTGTTGGAGAGTACAGAGAAGAAAGCACGGTCCTGACATTTACTGGGAGATTGGGAATCTGGCCCCATAGTTTGTGCTCTCCTGAAGACATATAAACAGAAAAGATATTCTGGGCAACTGTATGCTATTGCTGATTTTCTCATGCAGAAGCCTGAGACTCTGCAAACATTAAAAACCAGTGCTGCGCAGGCTACTCATTTTTGCACATATTACTCAGTACACTTGCAGATGTACCAGCTTGTGAAATCGGAGGCTTTCACAGCCGGCAGTCCATAGTTTTTTGTGGTTTTTCAGGCTAAAAGATCATGGTTCCAGAATAGTGTTTTCTTGACGTTTCTCCAGCGCTGTGCTGGCACTTCAAAAAAGAAGATGCCAGCCACAGCTGCTGGCGAAACATCAAGAAAAAACTATTCTTAGAACATGGCTTCATAGCCCAAAAAAATCCACAAAAACTAAGTACCAGCCGTCTGACAGAAATATACAAGGACATTAACAGGAACATGGGCTTGACACAACATAGTAATTGTTTGAGGATATCATTTCTGAATTCTAAAAAGTACTCTGAAAATACAACTCCTCTTATGGTCCAGCACGTCAGCTGCAATGACATCTTACAGTAGTCTTTCCAATACACAAAAATGTAAACAATTCACAGAATGGCAACCATAGTCACCACATACTGGCAAATAATTATTAAAGATAAACTTGTTCATCACATAAACAAATGTTAAAAATAGCCCTGGCTTATCCCTTTTGCACGTAGTTCTCACCAAGTCCACAATCAGTGTAATCCAAACATTGTCCCCATGATAACAGTTCGTAGATGAGATAAAATTGACTGATCTTGGATGAAATCTGAGATGTTACACAAATCTGTTTCAGAAATGCTGGTATTTTATCCTGTCAAAATATAGTTTAAGAACTCTGGACAGTAGATATTATCATTTGGAATCTTCTTCAGGAGGCTTGGCAGAGAATTTTTCACGTATCTTTGTCCATTTTCCTTTTTCTTTGCTTTCTTCCATTTGCTTCAGCTAGCTTCGCAACCATGGAGGGATGGACAGAGAAAGATAGTGTGTTTATCAAAGCACTGTTATTGTGCCTGTTTCCCTCAAGAGGCCTGCTTTACACTATGCAATTTTGCCTCCATGTATACATGTATAGCCGGCCATGATCTTTGTTCACGTGCCTGTCCGATTCCATGGCCTGGGGAAAAAACCCCATGTAATATTTGCACAAACTCAATTTTAAGGTGTACGTAAAAACCACAGGGTGTGTTGTCTGTGTGATGCAAACCTTAATGTTCAGTACCAAATCAGTTTCTGCTTCTCTGTGCCCTGGGTACACGTGCCTTTCTTACTCAGACATGTTCATGCGTGGAGCCCAGAAGAAATGGGCATTCTTCCAATACTGCACTGAACAGAGCCTACTATTTAGCTATGAGTCCTTTTGTCTGTGTTTACATTTTTTTTTCCATAAAGGCTCTTTGTTTGTTTTTATTTTACTGACAGTACCTTTCCTCTGCCTTTCTTTTAGACTTGGGTTTCAGGTGCTTACATGATTTTAGAGTCCCGCCAACACCATTATTTACACAAGTTAACAGAATAAGACAACCTCACTAGAGCCCGAATAGCACAGTGGTTTGAGTGTTTGATCAACTCTGGAGACCAGGGTTCGATTCCCGCTTGGACATGAAACCTACCGGTGGGCAAGTTTACATGCTCTCAGCCCGTGGAAAGGCAATGCAAACCTCCTCTAAAGACAACTCTTGTTAAGAAAAACCCATGAGTTTCACCCTGGTCTCCATATGTCAGAAATGAAGGCACACAGTGCATGCACGCACACACATTATTTAAACATGATTAAAGCAACTAAAACACATTGTTATTAAAAACACCTGTTTCATAAAACATGAATACTCACATCACCCCTTCCCCTCCAATAAACATCTACACCTGCTGGTGAGAGAAAGCGGAAGGGCCAATTGACCTCCAGTGGAAGGATTCTCGAGCTTGGGAAC
>NC_056525.1:66351643-66431704 GCF_019175285.1 Sceloporus undulatus | reverse complement strand
ATGACTATAACAGTCAATCTACTGGGAATACTTCTTTAAAGGAATGTCCTGGCTGCTATCTCATACTTAAAGGCAAGGTTCTATTTCAATATCTGATTCTAACCTGATGCCACTTGAGTTAAAGAAAACTAAAACTAAAATTCGCGCACCGTTAGGCTCTGGAAGTTGGTATATAAAGCTAGTCTGCTAGCTCCGCCCCCTTGTGACTCACAGATGTGACTCACAGAAGCTCCACCCCCTTCCGCACGAGTCACCCGGTCTCAAGCACACGGTCTCAAAATGGCTGCCAAGCAGCTCCTCTCCTTCTCCTCTCTCTGGCTGGACTGCTCTGGAAGCTCTGGAAGTTGGTATATAAGAGTCTGCTAGCTCGCCCCCTTGTCCAGGTTAGGAAGAGAAACTGTTGTCTAAGCAGATAGTCTTGCAACAGTTCCTCGTGCTCTGGTAATCTTTTATTGCAATGAATTATACAGAAGGCTGTGTTTGAAAGGTTAAAAGATTTCAGTTACTTCAAAATAGGATTGTGGTATATTAATGGGGACTTTTCAATAATAAAAATAGGTGTCAGTATTGTGTCATTCCAGACCGAATTATACATGTTGATTTTAACTTTTAAAATCCTACATGGTTTTAAAACTAGATTGATTGGAGGCAATTTTGTCTGTTACCTCCACTAAAGGAGGCAACTTGTATTTGGTCTTTTCAACAGTGATGGCACCTTGTCCATAGAATTCCATCTCCAAAGAGGGTCACCTGGCATTTACCTTCTGGTGTTAGGTTCTTCTTCTTCCAAATAGCCAGTGCTTTTTATTTTTGCCATTTTATTCCTGTTGCTTTATTATCTTGTATGTTATGTTTTTAATTGTATATGGCTCACAGAATCTCCATTATTATGTAGTTTAAGCATGTAATAAATAAATAGTAATTCTGTACTATTACATTTGCTCTTTAAATTATTTTCCCCCCAATTACCACTTCAGAATAAGAACTTGGACTGGTTTCCACGTATGCGAGCCATGTCTTTAGTCAGTAATGAAGGTGAAGGGGAGCAAAATGAGATCCGTTGTCTACAGGATAAATTAAATTCTACCATGAAGTTAGTATCCCATCTCACGTCACAGCTGAATGAACTAAAGGAGCAGGTAAGACAAAACCAGTAAAAGGGATGCTTGGGGCTGGACCAAGAAAAGCAAAGCACGTTTAGGCTTTTTCAAATGTCAACATATTAGCCCACTTTTGCTATCTAAAAAACACTTGTTTTAAGCACCAACTCCCTGCTGGACCTTAGAGGGCTGTGCCCACATTTTTGTCACCTCCCAATTTTGGAGGCTCTAAAATTTGGAAGTATCCTTGTCCTCTGGAACAATTTTAAGCACAGGGAACCCCCCCCCCCCAAACTGGAAGGTACTTCCAGCATTTCCAATTTTGAGAAAACATTTCCCCCAGCCTAAAGGGGGCCTTGAATATACCATTGTCACACAATACAGAGCATGACAGTGGCAGCTCTAGTGAAGTATTTTGCATGGTTTCAGAGGGTGGTGGTAACAGCAACCTTTTGACTTTCCCTTTTAAAAATTTCAGATGACAGAGCAAAGAAAGCGAAGGCAGAGGATGGGTTTTGTGGATGTCCAGAACACACTGAACCACTGAGACAGCAAAATCAACTTCTCCAAGCTAAAACTGTAATATACATATGCACTTCCTGAGGATACTTGGTACTAGGTTCCCTGCAACAACCTCATCTTCAAGGAAAGCTGATCAATGACATGGTCCATACTGTGGAATCTCAGCACCACCTTCTGTTTATCTCTAGTAAAGTTGATTGCAGATGGTTTATTCAGCAAAAGACTTGAAGTCAATTAGTGGGATTGCATTATGTGGATTTATAGTTTACCACATATTTGGGAACTTTGTTGCTCTTTAAGATAACCCATGTTCTACGAAGAGAGTTGTCTCTCCATGCACTACATTTTGATGGCTATCAAGCCAGGTGCATATAGTATTGGCACTATTACTAGCAAGTAGTAGTTTGCTATATTTTAACTTATTCCAGAAGGGTCCATGGAATGTCAACATACATGGATCTAACTCTACAGCTTATCATCTCAAAGTCCTCTGGAGTCAGTGGATTTTTTCTTTTATGTCTTGAATCTTGTCTCATCCAAGTAGGAACTGGAATGATGCTGTTAGTAATGTTTCAAATGATGTTGGATGGCACATTATATTGTTGGGAATGAAAGGAACTTTTTTATTCCACAGAGACTTTGTAGGAACACACAGGGAACAACTCAGCTGATAGCAATTTTAGCACGTTCCTGGATTTCCATTTGGCAATTAGAATGTGTCTTTGTCCCTCAAACTCATGTCATTCACCCAATACCCAAATTATCATTTGATTGTTTGGTTATTAATTTGGCTAAGGAAATAAAAAAGACCATAGTGACCCCATTAGTGGAAGATTACATGTTCATTCTTACTGTGAAAAGGCAATCTATGTTATTCTCCTGATAAAGAGGCAGAGAGTATACTTAAGGTTAATTCTGCTTCTAGGGAGAACAAGGTGGTATAGCTGAAGTATATCAGCTTTTTGAGGCAAGGTATTAGTATGCTTTCATTACTACCAGTAATCACTGGAATGGATGCTGAAGCAGCACTAGACAGTTAGAGATTCAATTGGGCAGGGAGAAAGAAAAGAGACGATTCCAATCTTACAGTTATATAAATGTCCCTTGCTATGATATGAATTCCAGCCTCTTCCTCCCTCAGCCCTTTAGACAGCTATACAGTATGAAAAAGTCTATTTTTAGTTTTGTTTCAAGTTACACCACCACCACCTGTAGATAAAACAAGGCACCATCTGAATGAGGCAGGGAGATTGCTTGATAAAAGCCTGGTCTAGAGTAATATTCTATTTGGGGACAAGAGGTGTTTCATATTCCAGACACCTGTTTTCCTTCTAAGCAAAGCAGAATGTACATCAAGTGTACAGAATGATGTGCAGATTTAAGAGAAAGTTTGGGGGGGGGAACCTAATCAAGTAGACCAGCTTTGCTATCTCTCTTGTTCTGGTATGTTTTGTGAACATTTTAAAAAAAATTTAAATGGAAATTATATGAAGTTTTAACACCCAAAATCAAATAAAATAAAAAGGAAGGGAGGTGAAAGAATTTCTTCTTGCTATGCTGGTAGAACTGCAAACTTCTCAGGTATGACTGAATAGCATTCTCAAGACCTATTGAAATAGTCATAGAATTTTAGAGTTGGAAGTGATCATCCATTTTATTCCTACTCAGTGAAGAAGATAAAATGCAACCGTAGCATCCCTGACAAGTAGGTGTCTAGCTTCTGCTTAATACCTACAGCAAAGAAGGCACAAACTGTGCAAAGAGCATGAACCATCCCTACCTCAGAACTCTAAGACAAAGATCTGAAAGGAGATTCTGTTTTGTTGGGAGTACAGAGAAGAAAGCACGGTCCTGACATTTACTGGGATGTTGGGAATCTGGGCCCCATAGTTTGTGCTCTCCTGAAGACATATAACAGCAGAAAAGATATTCTGGGCAACCTGTATGCTATTGCTGATTTTCTCATAGCAGAAGCCTGAGACTCTGCAAAACAGTTTAAAAACCAGTGCTGCGCAGGCTACTCATTTTTGCACAATATTACTCAGTACATTGCAGATGTACCAGCTTGTGAAATCGGAGGCTTTCACAGCCGGCATCCATAGTTTTTTGTGGGTTTTTCAGGCTATAAGATCATGTTCCAGAATAGTTTTTTCTTGACGTTTCTCCAGCAGCTGTTGCTGGCATCTTCAGAAAAAGAAGATGCCAGCCACAGCTGCTGGCGAAACATCAAGAAAAAACTATTCTAGAACATGGCTTCATAGCCCAAAAAATCCACAAAAAACTAAGTACCAGCAGTCTGACAGAAATATACAAGGACATTAACAGGAACATGGGCTTGACACAACATAGTATATTGTTTGAGGATATCATTTCTGAATTCTAAAAAGTACTACTGAAATACAACTCCTCTTATGGTCCAGCACGTCAGCTGCAATATGACATCTTACAGTAGTCTTTCCAATACACAAAAATGTAAACAATCACAGAATGGCAACCATATCACCACATACTGCAAATATATTTAAAGATAAACTTGTTCATCCATAAACAAATGTTATAAAATAGGCCTGGCTTATCCCTTTGCACAGTAAGTTCTCACCAAGTCTACAATCAGTATCCAAACATTGTCCCCATGATAACAGTTCGTAGATGAGATGAAAATTGACTAGATCTTTGGATTTAAATCTTGATGATGTAACAACAATATCTGTTTCAAGAAAGCTTATTTATCCTGTCAAAATATAGTTTAAGAACTCTGGACAGTAGGATATTATCATTTGGAATCTTCTTCAGGAGGCTTGGCAGAGAATTTTTCACGTATCTTTGTCCATTTTCCTTTCTTTGCTTCTTCCATTTGCTTCAAGCTATCTGCAACCATGGGAGGGGATGGACAGAGAAAGAGAGAGTGTGTTATACAAAGCACTGTATTGGTGCCTGTTTCCTCAAGAGGCTGCTTTACACTATGCAATTTTGCCTCCATGTATACATGTGATAAGCCAGGCACATGAATCTTGGTTTCACGTGCCTGTCGAATTCACATGGCTGGGGAAAAAACCCACATGTAATATTGCACAAACTCAATTTTAAGGTGTAACTTAAAAACCACAGGGTGTGTGTGTGTGTGTGTGTGTGATGCAAAACCTTAATGTTCAGCCAAATCAGTTTCTGCTTCTGTGCCCTGGGTACACGTGCCTTCTTTACTCAGAACATGTTCCATGCGTGGAGCCAGAAGAAATGGGCATTCTTCAAATACTGCACTGAACAGAAGCCTACTATTTAGCTATGAGTCACTTTGTATGTGTTTAAATGTTTTTTCCATAAAGGCTCTTTGTTTGTTTATTTACTGAAAGTATATTCTGCCTTTCTTTTAGAATTGGGTTCAAGGTGGCTTACAATGATTTTAAAGAGGTCCAGCCAAAACATTAATTTACAAAAGTTAACAAGAAATGAAACCTCACTAGAGCCAGAATAGCACAGTGGTTTGAGTGTTGGATACAACTCTGGAGACCAGGGTTCGATTCCCGCTTGGACATGAAACCTACCGGGTGGGCAAGTTACATGCTCTCAGCCCTAGGGAAAGGCAATGGCAAACCTCCTCTAAAGACATCTTGTTAAGAAAAACCCATGATAGGTTCACCTGGTCTCCATATGTCAGAAATGAAGGCACACAGTGCATGCACGCACACACATTATTTAAAACATGATTAAAGACAACTAAAAACACATTGTTTATTAAAAACATAGTTTCAATAAAACATGAATACATACACACACCCCTGCTCAAATAAAAACATCTACACCTGCTGGTGGAGAGAAAGCAGGGAAGGGGCCAATTGGACCTCCAGTGGAAGGAGGTTCCAGAGCTTGGGAACAGCCACAAAGAAGGCTCTCTTCACCAACCACATCTGCAAAGGTGGTGGGATTGGGAGAATGCCTGCTAACAACTGCATATATGCACATATAAAACTAAATTGTATGAAGAGGTTCTTAAACCTCAATTAACAACAAAAGAAAAAAGTTGGACCTTTTAAAAATTATTCCAAGCTGCCTTGAATCCCATTCTAGAAGAAATGTGGGATAATAAATAAACAACAAAAAGAGTGTATGTGCAAATTATTTAAACTTATTACTTGTACCATCTTAGACCCAAAGATAAACTACCATTGTAGGAAGACAGAAGCCAACAGAAATCTGTTGAATTATGGTTTTCTTTAGTGCCAGTGTTAGGAGTGGCTTCCAGCTGCTTTCAATGCAGGGCGTTTATATGACACATGCCTCAAAAGTGGGTGGAAATTGAAACGAAGCTGCACCCTGGGGCTAAAAACAAGCAAAAAGAAGCTGGGATACTCCAGTTCAGCCCAGAAAATGTGCAACTTTGCACCTGCATATAAGCACCTTGATGCAAGTGAAGGGCTGCAGCAAAGCAAAAAAATGAAAGTGTAACAACTCCAATGGATGTAATTACAGTATACACAAACCAGACAATCCAACTTGGGGGGGGGGGGGGGAGGGAAAGGGCATGTATGGGGGGCCTCCATGATTGTGCTTTTCTAAAGTATTACTTGCACAACAATGCCCTGTGCTGGTGGAGCATCATGACTGTGTGGCCAAACAAGGGGACGGCCCTGCAATGGGATGTCATCTGGGCGGATGTGGGAGGTCGCAGGAGGTGTGTTTGTGCTACAGTGCGCATGTATGGTGAGGAGGCAACAAAAAAAATTATCCAGCAGCATGGCTGGAGGCCACACTGCGCAGTCAAGGCTGTGCTTATTTCACTGCTTTGGAAGTGGGCTGTGCAGACAGCAGGATTTCAACCCACTTTTGGAAAAAGCAAGATTGGGACACTTTTTCCTGCCTGTCTGCTATGACTCTGTGTTTCTTTGAGACTCACTAGTACTGGGTCCACTCTCTTTCTTCTTCTTAGCTGCATATCTCAAACACAAGGAAAGCCAAACACTGGAAATTCAGCATTAACAGACATCATCTACTCCTTTTGATACTGAATTTGTTGCTCCTAAACTGACAAAACTAAAACAAAACAGGACCACTAAAACAAGTGGGCAGATAGCACTTTGCCTGGATGAACCCTAACATACCCTAAAGTACAGAACAGTATCTTTAAAACAAGGAGGAAGAAAGAGGGTATCATCATCATCCCATGACATAAACGACACAATGGTGATCAAACATGATTATGTGAGTTGCTTAGTGTCTTGGAAGAGGGTATGGCTGGCAGGTGAAGAGAAACATAGGTAGGGATACAATGCAATATTTTGTTTCAGAACCCACTTGAGACTGTTTTCTAGATTGTCATTTATAAATTGGAGTTCTAAATTCATTTATGGAGCTCTGCTTCATTACCTCAAACCAATGCTGTGTAAGTCACTAACATTTTACAGTCCAGCACTTACTCCATTCAAAATTCAATCCACTTCCAAGATGGTTCCTTGCAATCATATTAAGCATAAACATCTGCTTACACAAAGGATCGGTTTTTCTAAGCACATAGGAAAATGAGAGGATGTAAGCAGCACCTGAATCCCACAGTATTCCCCCCCCAAAAGAAAGTACACTGAGGAATAGCTAGACTAAGTACCTGTTGCAAGGACCATCTTGCATTCTTCCACTGTCACACCAGTGAAGCTTGAATCTTTCAGTCGTGGATACTATGCAAACAGGAGACAGTTACTCATTTAGACAAGCCTTTTTTCTAAAGAATGACATTCTTGTTCTCTTACCATATAGTGGGGCACTGCATGCTGGCAGATGCAATTTACTATGCTGCTACTGCATTACCATGCTCTTTTACAATTGGTGATAAAGCAAAGAGACACAATATAAAAGATTAAGCACAGTGACCCCCCCCCCTCCAGCCAAAGTTAACGATCAGGGTCTCATTCACATCAAGATTACACAACATGATCCAAAGGTAGCAAAGAGATTGTACTAATGGATAATTAGGCTTCTGCCCCACTGACAGGACTTACCTTGGTTTTATAATAATTGGTGTGGATTCTGACTAAACTCTCGAACATTTCATCACAGGTCACTGGATCAGGAATCTGCAAGAACACGAACGCCTCATGAAATCCCCCAAAGACTGCCACAAAAAACATTTGCACCATCTATTACTGTACATTGGACTGAATCATACTTACGAAGAATCTGAAATCTAGGATAAAAAGGAGCTAATTTGGATAATCACAGCTCTTGCACAAAACTCCCTGCTCCGATTCTGAAACGCAGGAGCCTTGATTCCCTCAGAAGGGACAACTATCCCACCATATTTTATCCAATTCTAACAAGCATTGGAAATTTTTTTTAAAGCAAATCAAAAATGGAAAGAATGAGGCACAAAACCTCCTGGGTTTTTGTCTGAATTATGACAGGCACAATGCACTCATAAGGGGCTAGTGATAGAGGTATTTCTTCTGCAGACCTTTTCAAAAGGGTGGCAAGAAGTGAAAGTACATCTCTTCCTGCCACCATTTTGAGAGGGAAGAAAACAGACGTCTGGAGTAATCCAGAGTTCTTGGGTATTTATGGGGTTGTCTGTGTGATTTTAGAGCAAAAACTGCCCCCAAATTGTGCTGAATTTCTATTTAAAAATGGGCAAGCAGGCGGGAGGGTTCAAGGGGAGCGTATCACCAAATGTTCTCTGCTCCTGCCTTAGATGATACCAAAAGGGTACCTCAAAAAGTATCTTCTGTTGCATTAATCAGGTGGTGGCCAATGTTCAGAACCAGGAAAATAGGGTACAGCCTTGAGCTTTACATCTTTTTGTATTCACATTGCAATCCTTGAATAATACTACAGCTATCAAGAGGGAGGCTGGAAGAGCATTTTAGGAAGAAAGAATAGCCCAAGCTATCTAGCGGCAGGTTTACACAATGCCCTTACTGTATTCTTTTGAGTGGGTGCATTATGCATTTCTCCTGCCATTTGGCAGGAAATGTCTCTTCAGTGTATCAAATGTTTTATGCATACGAATTGACTTCAGTGCCACAAGCATCCATTTAAATTCATCAAAGCCAAGTGTCAGTTTTGGGAAATTTAAAGTGGGTGCAAACAGAAAACGCCTCCTTAAAGAGCAGATTGCTAGTCTGGCGACACACAAAACAGAACAATGTCTTGTGCAGCTCTGATCATGATCAAGCCATGCCGCTTCTCTGGAAACCGCAGGTCTGCCATAGATGTATCTTTTCTCCAAGGAGTCCATTACATAATGATGTACTTAAATGCACGGATAGAACTCCAACACATTTAGGGGCCAGGTAAGTGAAGTGCATTGCAATCAAGGAGGAAAGCTGCTCTAATTCCCAGAATGCCATAGCAAAATGCCAGACAAAGGCTTATAGCGGGGCCAAACCGGGTTATTTATCCAGTGCGGATGCATCCCACCACAGCCGCCCCTGCTGGCCGAGCCCCACCTGCGTGTTCTCCCCCTCTCGGAAGGCCTGTGCCACCCGCTGCCGCAGGAAGGTGCCCAAGTCCCGCCCGCGCTTGGTCTCCTCCACGGGCCACTCCTCGCAGAGCTTCAGGAACCGCCGGTACCGCGTCACCGCCATCTTGGCAACTGCTTGCGCGGCGCCATTGGACGGCGGGGTCACGTGGTCTTCTGGCTAGGCTAATTAGACCTTTAACTCTTCCAATCCAGGGCCTTGGGAATCTGGCGCTTGCGCAGAGCACACGATGGACAGTACTGTATTAGGAACAGAGTTGCGCGTGCGCAGAGCATTCGCCGCCTCAGGAACGTTCCACGAAAGACCGCAGAGATAAGAAAAGTGAAGAGTGAGATGTGTGTGTCTCTCTCTTTGCATAGCGAGTTTCCGAGTTCACGTGGCAAGGAAAGCTTTTATGTATGTTCACCCCCAAACACACTGCAGGAATGATCCGGTTTGAGACTGCTTGAACTGCCCTGGCTCAGTGTTAGGGAATCCTGGGAATTGTAGTTTGTCTGGCAATCACCAGAGGTCTCTGACAGAGAAGGCTAAATGTCTCACAAACACTACAATTCCCAGGATTCCCTAGCAGTGAGCCAGGTTTCAAATTGGATTGTTTTTTCAGGCTTGTTTTAGAAGGTTTAGAAGGGCAGCTTTTTCTGCCCCAAAAAGTGCTGGTCATGGAATCACCGAGCTGGAAAGGGACCATCTAGTGAAAGAGGAGTTAAATGTCACACTGAAGTACAGATTCCAGAATTCCACAGTACTGAGACATAGCAGTTAAAACGGTGTCAAACCGGATTATTCCTGCAGTGCGGATGCAGGCTTTGACACCTCAACCATTTCTTTTGTTGTTGTGTTGCCTTCAGGTGTTTTCCGACTTATGGCTACCCTAAGGCTAACCTATATCATGGGGTTTTGTTGGCAAGTTTCTTCAGAGGTTTGCCTTTTGCCTTCCTCTGAGGCTGAGAGAGTGTGCCTTGCCCAAGGTCAACCACTGGGTTTCCATGGCTGAGTGGATTTTCACAGTTTCACACAGTACCACTCAGTGGTTCCCAAACCTTGGCCATCCAGGGTTTTTGGACTTCGGCTCCCAGAATTCCTGACTGTTGGCCAAAGTGTCTGAGGCTTCTGGGAGTTGAAGTCCAAAACACTTGCATTGGGATATACAGTATGCAGTCTCATGCTGTAGAAATCTTTTGCGCGTGCGCAGTTGCGGTCAGGGCTTGAGAGAGGATTGCGTCACAGATTGCGAGTGTGAGTGTGAGTGGCGACGAAGGCAAAGGCGGCGTTTGAAGCAGGGGCGCCGTGGTGACTTTCACACGAAAACGGGGACTTTTCAGAGCTTTTGGTGTGATTTTGGTGCCTGGCTCTATTTCAGTGCCTTTTTGGTGACTTTTGCCCATTTCAGCTCCAGCCCTGACTCTGAGAGCAAGGCTGGCTACAGAGAGAGCAACCAACCCTTTGGAGTGTCACACACTCACAGTTTTCAGCCAATCAGAGAGAGGACTGGAGCGTGGTCGCCGCCCCCACCCTCAGGAAGCTCTCTCTCTAGAGGGCTTTCCAGAGTTGTTCTTCAATGCTCTTCTCCCCCATACAAACCCCTGGCTGCATCCACACTGGAGAAGTACTACCCCGGTTTGGCCCCACTTTAACTGTTTTCTGGCTCAAGGCTATTGAATTCTGGAAGTTGGAGTTTGTTTGGGCCCCACAATCAACTCCCAAAATCTCATACCCTTGAGCCAAAAAAGAGTTAAAGCGGTGGCAAACCGGGGTATTTCTCCAGTGTGGATGCAGCCTTCCAGGGTTGATGGATTAATTCTCTTCTGCAAAGCCACATATATTCCAGACATCTGGAAAACCCCATGATAGGGTTGCTTTAGGACTACCTGTCAGAAAGGTGTGTGTTGTGGTGAGAGGGACATAAATATAGCTGAATTATGCTTTCTGCTTCTGTACATGGCTTTGCAAAAGAATCAGTAGACTCATAGAATGAGCTACAGAGCAAAGTGTAAATGGGCTATTGGCCCCCATTCTTTTTTTACTGTGTGTGACCATAGTACACACTCACCCCCTCACCCCTCCTTTCTCTCCCTGAATACAATGGCCTGTGTCTCAGCAGTAGCCTTGAAGGGAACAGGATCATCCTAGCTAAGTATCCCTTTGCATTCCAGACTCCAAGCAAATGTAATGCCAATAAGAAAGTGTGTGAACACTGCATGGACAGTGAATGAAACCAATCACTTGATGTTTAGACAATAGCCAATTAACTGCCTGTTGTATAATCATGTGTGTACTAAATAGCCAATTAAGCTAATGCTATGTAAACAATGAACTGTGTTTTACTATAAAAACTTTTGGAAAGGGCTATTGGGCGCGACAGCAATTTTATCACCATCTGCTGGTGTGCTGTCGTCTTGGCCAAATAAAGTGCGTTTTGCCTATGGACATTTCGGTTTCTCGTGTCTCACTCAAGGACTCTCCTTTCAAATGAACATGCTGGGAATGTTTCCCTAACAGTGGTCCTTCAGGACCTAAGGCGACCCTATCAGACCCAGCAACATCGGGGACTGCCTGAAGGAAGAGGCCCCTCCCTCCTCAACTGTCATCTCGGCCTCAGAGGGAGCGATCAGGCAGACCCAGCAACATCGGGGACTGCCTGAAGGAAGAGGCCCCTCCCACCTCAACTGTCATCTCGGCCTCAGAGGGAGCGATCAGGCAGATCCAGCTCCATCAGGGACAGCCTGAAGGAAGAGGCCCCTCCCTCCTTAACTGTCACCTTGGCCTCAGAGGGAGCGATCAGGCAGACCCAGCAACATCAGGGACTGCCTGAAGGACGAAGCCCCTCCCTCCTTTAACTGTCACTGTGTATTTTGTATTGTATTCTATTGCAATTTTTACTGTACACCGCTGTGATCGTTGCGGAATAGCGGTCTATAAATAAAATGTATTATTATTATTATTATCATCATGGGGTTTTCTTGGTGAGATTTGTTCAGAGGGGGCTTGCCATTGCCTTCCTCTGAGGCTGAGACAGTGTGCCCTGCCCAGGGTCACCCAGTGGGTTTTATGGCAGAGCTGGGAATTGAACCCTGGCCTCCAGAGTAGCAACACTATGCCACACTGGGCTGCTTTTATAAATCATTTACAGTGGACCCTTGTTATCCGCTGGGGTTTGGTTCCAAGATCCCCCATTAAATATAATGACATAGCAAAATGGTGTCCCTTATAAAAATTGGAAAACCAAGGTTTGATATTTGAAATTTATACCTTTTTTAACATTGTCAAACCATGGATGCTTGAATCCGTGTATAAAAAATCCATGTATAAGAAGAAGGGCCAACTGTATTATCAACAGAGTATGAAAAATATATTAAAATTTGTATGTGGAGAGGTCTTGTAGCACCTTTGAGACTAACTGAAAGAAAGAAATTGGCAGCATGAGCTTTCATTGACCAGTCTACTTCCTCAGATGCAGATCCTTTTGAGGAAGTAGACTGAAGTCTAGGAAAACTCATGCTGCCAATTTATTTCAGTTAGTCTCAAAGAGGTTATAAGATCTCTCCACATACTGGTTCTACAGACTAACACGGCTATATCCTTGATATTAAAATTTGTTTGGCTTCTTTTGGGCTCCCCCCCCCCTCAGTATTGCTTGGCTTTACATTAAATGTTTAACTTGGCAACCCTGCTTTCCCTGCCTTATCCCCATTTCTAACCCACAGTACTATCAACTGAGTATGCTGCAGCCTTGTCCTTCTGACATTTTGCAGATGAGAACTGGGACCTGTGTGGCTAAGCAATATCAGGGTGCGGTTTGTGTGTTATGTGCCTTCAAGTCATTTCCAGCATATTTGCGGCCCTAAGGCAAACATACCATTTCTAAAGGAGTTATTCTCCGAGGATTTTTAGTGATTATTCTCTTTTTGTGTTGAAAACTCACTGTGGTCTTTTCCCCAAGTGTTTTGATAACTGCTAATTAGGGATTCAAATAGTTGTATGAACTGAATCTTTGAAAAATAACAAAAAGTTTTGTAGCACAAAGGTACAATTTGTCTTATATTTCAGAAAGCTTCATCAATCTTTGCTTGCCAGAGGGTGGCAATGAAGCAGAGAGACACTCGGCTTCTAGTTATTGTTTGAACTACATGTACATGAGTTACTTTTCTGAGACAGAAACAGAAGGTATTTTTTAAAAAACAGAATGGCACAAATGAAGCAAAGTCGTTTGTCTTAGAAATGTTGAAAGCCCAAGTATGTGCACTCTGAATATTAACTGCCGGTTGCATGTTAGCAGTATTTGGCATTGTGAAGAACGTCTGGCAATTTCCTGCAGCTGGGTAGCAGTCAAAGGAGACCATGTACTTAGCCCGATTTAATCTTCTTGTCACAATTTGTGATTATGCACAAGCCATAGGCAGTAAATAGTTAGCAAAAGGATGTCCCTGGGGGCCTGATATTTAAACTAGAGGAAACAATTATTTTTACAGCAATTATGCAAATGTCAGCAGGTCTTTAAGCAGCAGCACAGAAGAAACACAGACACCAACGCCATGTTACAAAGCCTGTACAATTTATTTACAGTTTGACGTTCCCATTTTGTTGTTGGGCTTTATATCTCTAGTCTATGCAGTATCTAAAAACATTCTAATAGCTTTCCAGTGCAACATATGAAGGAACTTATTCTATTTGGTAGCTCCATATTTACAGCTGTCCACAAATCCTGTAAACATTTTGTCAAGTATTTGTAATATTTCTCCACTCACACACAAATATCCATGCACAGAAATGAAATGAATTGTCTAGATGACACTTGGGCCCTTATCCTGATGATCTGTGCACCCATGCCTTTAACCTCTGTTTAATTCCTCAGACAAAGTTTCTCCAACATAAAATGTCATGGTGTAAGTCCCTTCATGATTGCTATTTCAGATTTTGCACCCTCTTTGTAACAAGTCCTTTTCTAGATCTTTACATCAAAGGTCTTCTTTATTCTAGGAGGTGCCATGGAACCTGGCTGCTGCTGGTTTGGGTTTCTGTCCCCACCTTTTGGTTGACATATACATTCCTTGGAACATACATTGCCACATGGACTGGTGTGGAACACAAAAAATCAAGGAATTAATATACAGTTAGTTTTTAAAGTACCAGTGTTTGACATCTGAATATGTTAAGAGGCAATTGTGATCCAACTATGCATTTGGAAGTCTTTGGCCCATCAAACTTGAGTGAGTGAAAATGTAAACTTGCAGATTTTTAAGAACCCACCGACCTGTCTACATAGTTATTTTTCATCAGTATTTGGTTGGCCTTGGTTGGCCTTGCAAGTCTGAATTGTGCTCAACAACTGTTAAAATTCCTTTCAAGTAACATTTTCTTCTATCCCACAGATCATATGAATGTCCAACATTAAAACAAGAGAGGAAAATAGTATTCCGACAGATCACAGTCACGATGGATTCTAGCAATTCCACAATAGCATGTAGCATCATCTGAGCTTTTTATCTAGCACAGTGCCTGCTTTATTATTTTTAAAGCACTGCATGGTGATGTTGTTGCTGGAAGCGGCCCAATGTACATGTTCTGCTTTTCACGGTCATAGAGTCTCTTGTCAGTTCAGTGGTTGTCATTCTCCAACAGGGATACTCTGAAAAATTTTTATTAGATTTTCTAAACCAAAAATGTAGCCATGATCTGGGCCATCATAGACAGTCTGATTATACCGTGAGCCTTTGTATGTTGTATGAGCAAAGTCTATCATATAGACATCAACATTAGGATAGCTGTTTCCCTGTGAAATGGGACAGCTAGTATGCTGACAGTGATCCTGTGAGTGATTGTCCAGAGAAATAGCCTTTTCCAGTCCCTCATAGTTTATGAGAAGTGAGCTGGAGTAGAACCTGTAAGTGCTCTGTTTTTTAATGACCGATAGCAAAGCCTTCAGCTGAGACAAAATAGGTTCCACAAGGTCTGTTCTAAAATTATTCCCATTGTGAAGGAACTGGTAGATGGCCTGCCTGAAGCCCTCAGGTGAGAGTTTCCGTCCATAGTATTTATCTTTGCAGAGATACTGGTCCGTGTCTGCCTGGTAAACCTTGAGCAAAAGAGAACAATAATCTACATTAGCCATCTGTCTTGCAGGCTGTAATTTGGTAAGATAACTTATAAAAGTTCTTCTGAAAGCCTCAATGGTATAGTTTCTGAGTATGTCATAAACTTAATGTGTTTATACTTAGACCTGCAAGGTAGAGGAGAATGATAATGTTCTTTGCAGAGATGAGAATCGAAATACAGAGAAATTACAAGTAAGTTGGGCTGGAGCAAGATATTATACCATTTGTTACGCTGACTATTTATTTACTGCATTTTCATAGTGTCCTTCCAATATTTTCAGAGGAGTGTACTATCACTTTATTATTATGGGAATACTGTGAAGTAATTTACACAGACATAGTTATTAAGGTTACCCAATGATCTTCATAGATGAGTGAGGACTTAAAACTGCATCTTCCTTGTCCATTTTTGGCACTCTGTCCAATACATCACCCTAACTCTATTACTTCATCTTCCCTTCAATACTAGTTGCTGAGAGACTTGCAGTCATATAACACTCTTCTTTTTTTACATTCACGTCAAACTGTAACAGTGGCACAACAGTGGAAATACTGATAGTCAGCCACCTTGTTACTACCATAACTGTTCAAAGCCAGAGGGTAATGTCAGCCACAAAGATTGCTGCCAAATACCAGGGACGTCCAAAGTACAGAATGACTGTAGGTATGGCACTCTAAGTAGATCAGGCACATAGTGACCTGCTTCATTTACATCAGGTTGCATATTCACTTGTGAGTTGGAGCAACTGTTACAGGACTTGTAACGAAAACAAACCACTGGGTATATGGTTTGAAAGTATCAAACAATTTAATCCATAGTGGGACCAGTGATCCGTCTTAGTATTGCTTTCTCTGACCAAAAGTGACTCTCCAAGCCAGTTTTCCAAGATTTCAAAATGGGTTCTTATCTATCACTACATGGAGATCCAGAAATTATGGAGACATAGGGCAGGGGTAGGCAACCCTTTTGAGCCGGGGGCCAGGTTGCTGTCCCTCAGATAACTGGGGGGGCCGAAGCCAAAAATAAATAATTAAATAATTTAAAAATAAATAAACAAATAAATAACCAGGACAAATGTAGGACAAAATTTTCAAATGGAGGGCACTTTTTAAATAAAAATGGAGGACACGCGAAAAAATTTGCTGAGTTTTTAAAAAATGTTAAGATAAATGCATGTTTCTGAGGCTTCTATAGACAATTGCTCCACCATGCCCCTCGCGCGAGACGCCAAAGGCCCCGGCGGCAATTGGCAGCAGGACCGGGCTGGGGCCGGTCCCAAGGCCTCGCCGGGCTGCATCCGGCCCGCGGGCTGCAGGTTGCCTACCCCTGACATAGGGGCTATTTCATGGTACCTGATTACTGGAAAGTGGTATGAATCTATTTTAACTGTCATGGCTGCATCATAAGTTATCCTGGGGTTTATGGTCTGGTGAGTCTCTACAGCTCTCTGGCTAACAATTGTAAATGCCTCACCATAAACTGCAAATCTCAGGATTTCATAGGATGGAACTGTGCCGGTTAAACATAGTGCTATATTTGTGTATTCTGAAAGCTCCCCCCGCACTACTTTGATGCTATATTTTGCAGAGCAATCAATCTGTTCACTCATTTTAGTTGATAAATGTATCTGCTTTTAGAAAAATATAATGAAAAATGTCCCCAATATTTAAAGCTATTAATCAACGTAGTTAATTAATACATCAAGGAAAATTTGTAGACCACAATATGCTTGCTTTATAAAATCTGTACTACCAGCTAGCAACTATCAAGGGACTATGTGGTAGCCTTTCTTGGGGGTATACAGATAATTCAGATCCATTTAAATTACTGAATTTCTTCCATCTGACAAAGGGAGCTCTATTCCACTAATGCTTATGCTAAATAGCTTTAAGATACCTCAAGATACTTTATTGGTTTGCTATGACAGACTAATATGGCTTCTCTGTGGAGATCTTTGCAACTGATTTTCAAGACTATGAGGATTATACTCTGTTTCTGCGTAAAAGAAGTAGGAATTTGATTCTAAAAAGTGTTAATATTTACGACCAAAAGTTTCCTCCCCTACCTTTCTACATTAGACAACTGCCTAATGTTCTTTCTTCCTTTTTAATGTCTAGGACCAGCCTAAAGCATAGCCCTTTGGATATAAAATCAACAATGTTGTCTTTTACCCCTTTTACTAGTATTAGGTTTTCAGTGGCAGGGGGTTGGACTGGATGGCCCTTGCGGTCTCTTCCAACTCTATGATTCTATGATAGTTTCATTTCAACCCATATTTTTCATGCTATGGAAAAATGTGTTCCCTGATGATAATATTATATGCTTTTCATTTTTTTTGGCAGTACAGAACACCAAAATGAACTCTTACCTGCATGCCACAAATACGGACTCCAAGGGATGCTGATGTACTCTGTTCACATTTCTTTATGTGGCGTGCTTTTTTCTCTTCTGATGCATCATCACCATGCTGCCTGGTTCCCATTTTTAAGTCCAGAATGCATGGGCATTTATATTTGGATACCACATTTTCAAGCAATAGAAATTCTGGGCATATGAGTTAAGGAAAGCATTTTAAAAACACCTAGATTTAACAGTAATAAAACATCGTGATTACCTTCACGAGCATCTGTGATTGATTTCTTGTTTCTTTCTCAACCTAACATTCTGATGAAAGCCCACTACCTCAGAGCTGTCTGTTCAAAGTTTTGAATTCCGCTAAAGATCAGTAGAAGCTTTTCAGTTTTAGAGGTTACCAGTCAATCCAAAAAGACGAATAGCCTTATATGATAAAGCTTTGAGATACACATCAGGAGCTAGGAGAATCATGGATCTGTGAACAGGTTTTTCTCAATTCATTTCTTGGCCAATAAAAAAACAGAGATATAGAATCCGTGGAAACAGAGGTATGGCAGAGAAACCCCAAATCTAGGAGATGTAAATTTTGTTATTTGTAGATTTTAGCAAAATAGAACCTCTGTTGTATGACACCACTTAGGTATGCATTTATGCATATCTAAATAAATAAAGTATCTTGTGTCATATTCTAAAATGGCTGTCTTTTTGGAAATTGTTAAATCTGCACTTGCAGTTTTAAATATCATTTTCTAGATTTTTAAAATATATTTTCCAGATTTTGTGGAGAATCATGTCTGCTCAGATCATTAGTCATAGTTATCTTTGCTCAATATGTTTCTCCCCCAGGACTACTGGAGTCCATAAGTGTAAATTATACATGATATATGTAGGCTGTAGTGTCTGTCTATTAGTAAAACTGAATGGGATATTGGGAATTCTACATTGCAACCTTGGGATTGTATACAATCAGTCAACAGTAACAAGAACCACCAAGAAAAAGATACGATGTGGTTTGTTCTCATTATACTTGGAAGACATGCGGTTTAGATGCTGTTTGTGGCAGTGCAGTGCCCAGGGGTTGTAGCTGTTCTTTTCTGCCTGGTTCCCATTGGCATCCTCCATAAGTGACGATACATCTTTCTGATACTGAAGGTCAGTCTGCAGTATTGCCTCCTCCTGACAGCTAAGCAAAATGGAAAAAAAAATTAAAAATACATATTTAGTCTTCTTCGTAAAAAATTAGCAAGTGCCCCGAATCTAAGTCCCAGTGATATCAAAGGCACCTACAGCCCAATGCTATGTACATGTTTATTCAGAAGTAAGTTCTTCTGAGTTCAATGCCACCTATTCTCTATTGTGCTTTGGACGGCAGCAGTCATAACAGAGCAATCCTGTAATGGCAACTCAGACATAAACCCCATTGAATTCAATTCCAGGTAAATCAAAAAATGAAATCCCAGTTTTTACCTATTTTTTCTTTCTTGCTTACTTTTTTATAGCTTTCTTTGAGGCCATTGATATGCCTCAAATGACTAATATAGGTGCAGGCTAGTAATTTGTTTTGTGTCATTGTTCTTTTTATAAAGTTAACTTAAAATAAGTGTTGTGATGGACAAAAGATGACCATCTCTCTGTCCATCACCATCAAGGAAGTATATAAACTTTTGGTTAGCATTAGAACAGTTTAGTATGAAAACAGAATGAACTACAAATTATTTTCAACGCCTTTTCATCTGTTAGGATACAGTGTTGCCACATGCAGCTCCTACTTCTACTTGGAACTCTTTCTCCTATAGCTGTCATTGCAAATATGAAAAATTTACAGGTTCAGTCCAAGTGTGGTTAAGGTGCATATTGCATACCTATCTTTGATGGTGCTTGTGAGGTGGTCATGATTCCACTTGACAAATGTGTGGTCACCATTACTGGTGTTTGCTTGGTTGAGTTTCTGCCATATTGTCATTGAACATTCCTTTGAGGCATTATCCAAGGAACTGCGTCTGTCTGTTTGGGGGCAGGCTATGAGGCTCAGATTGCCCATGCCATCCTTCTTGAGATGTACAGAAATAATACCTTTAAAGGAGAGAAAGAATTGTATAAACATAAGAGCAACTGACTCTAAGCATTCAGTTTTTCTGCATACAATACATTTGAGCAGAAGGGAGAAGGAAGGAAAAGAGAGCATAGATATTCATAGTTCCAATTAGTTCCACTGAGAACTTGAGGAAATATTTGGTTATTTCAGAACTGCTTGTAATTTCAGTACACGATTCCTTTAGTTCACTATATATAATGTCTGAAATCATTATCCATATTTGGTTATGCCCCAAATTAAGTGTCTGGTTTCTTAGGACTTTGGCATACAGCATGTGACTGAAATGCTAAGAAAAAATGTTTTAAAACATCCTTCTCAAATACATTGCCTCCTCAAAATTTAGACTAGTGAATTCATAGATTATGAAGTGATCAACAGAAAATAATGCTTTTGCCAAGATTACCAAATGTGATAGTATTTGTTGAATGAGAACCATGATTTCAACATTCATTTTTCAGGGCAAATTTTTGTATGGTACTTATTATATGGAGTGACTGTAGGCCAGTGAATACAACATACCTGGAAATAGGAACACATGGGCCAGAGGAAATGATGTCTGTTGACCTGTTCTCCCCTATCCACATACTGATTTTAGGCTCACTACTGTCCGTGTGCAAATGTAGTTGTGCTTTGAGAAGATGGATTTGTGCCCTTTCATTGTTTGGAAAACAGCATTGGCCTCTGTGAAATGCCTTTTTCTTATATCTCTGCTTACTTTGTTGTTAACTGCTTTTAGGGTAACCCCAACTCATGACAACCCTGTTGATAAAAAATACACAGTATTTCCCCATAGCAGGAAAGAATGTGACCAAGTAGTTTCTGTTTGTAGGTGATTTCAAGAACCCTGCTTCTCCCCTTATGATTTTTTAAAAACATCTTTAAACCTAACTTGAACTGGAATACCCTTCAGATAGGGTACTATATTCTGTAAAACAAAATACATGCTACTGACATACTGATGGGGTGGAGCGATTCTGAGATGTGCAGCCCCCAAATCAACTTTTCTAAGCTCTGCTTCACTGTTAGATAATTGAAAAGCCTGCAACTGCTATAGTTTTTCTCAGTAATATGTATGAAGGAAAATTAAGAAAACATAGAGACAATCAGATAAAATAAAAATCAGGTACCCAGAGAGACTCCTTAAAGCTTAATTTTTCTTATCTATACGTGGGACTGAAAACATGATAAGTAGTCTTATTATCTGCCCTTTAGATTTTCATTTGTGTATCAGATCGGCTGCTTTCCTTGTTCTAAAATAGAACAAGCTCTTTCCCACATTGCTCAGATATCACTTATGTGGCAATATGTATTGCTCTAAAATAAAACACAGTGGAAAACATAATTGGAGAGGGGAGGGTGGTTGCTCGGAAAGTCAATCTTGTTATTGGAATATTTAGAAGAGGATCTTCCAAACAAGAACAAATGTGATGATACCAGACCAGAATAGCCCACAGTTATTGTTCATCTGTTTATCTGGGGGTTTACCCTTCCTCTCTCCTAATTCCCAAAGGCACAGAGCAGTTCACTGGCAGAGTAGTGTTTTTATGCCTGGGACTTCATTATTTCTTAGTGAAGCAGGTCCAAGCTAATTTTTTTTGCACCTGTTATTCTGGACAGGCAGTGGTAGTCATTATATGTGTAAACCAAATAAAAATATACATACTAATTTTGAAGTTAGAGTCTGCATATTTAAAGATTCGTCCTTGTAGATTGCATATTGGTAGTGTGCTTGTATTTATCGAAAGTGGTGCACGTGGTTTTTTTGTCCTTTAAAAAAAAAACCAGCATCAATATTTTATTTATTTTTATGTGCAAGACTTACAAGCAGAGAAAAATGTGTGGTGGCTCAACAGAACCTCTATCACATGTGAAATGCCACCAGTTGAGTGTGTAAGGAACTGCTCTTTGCACGCAAAATCCAAAAACCTTCAAAGAGCTCTCCCTACCACCACTGGGTATTAAAAAATGTTTGGTGAGTATAAAATTTTACATCTCCTAAGTAGGGGAGACAAAATGGCTACAGCTTCTCCACCTGTTTCTCCCCAACTTCTTTTGATCACCCTGCTTTAGAGTAACAGACAGAAGTGGGACAGAAAGTGAATGGGAGTGGAAAAAACAAAAGTTGCCCTGTCATCTCTTATTTCAACTTAATGTATAACGGCATAAGCTGAATGTCTGGGTTGTAACAGGGCACCTCAGAGAGCCACTGTGGTATAAATATTTATTATTATTATTATTATTATTATTATTATTATTATTATTATTATCCCTCCCTTTTACAGTGGACCCGTCCGATCTGTGGTTGTGCAGTTCCGGTTCCACCTCACATCCACCTATGGGAAAAAACTGTGAATGTTTACAACCCATATTATTCAATGGGTAACATGCACATCTACATTATCAGTGCATGTGCACATCTGCATCTGTACATCTGTGTTCACGTTCCACCATTGAATAATATGGGATGTGGCAAACCACATATGTTCCAATCCATGGATTGCTGGTTACTTTGGAAATTATGCTTAGGTGCATTTGTCTAGGGAGGGTTCCATACTTTTCATCAGATTTGTATGGAGGTCCATGATCCAAATAAGGTTAAAGTTTGAGTACTGCATTGAGACTTTTGAGGTTCAGATCAAACCCCATTGACTCATGAAACACTTTTGGTGATCTTGGACTAGCCACTTTCTCCTAGTATGTACAGTGAGAAAAAAAAACAGGCAGGAGGGGGAGAGCCATAGAAGGAAAGGCTAGATATACTACTATTTTTCATCCTCATCCTCCTTCACCACCATTGCTACAGTCCAAAAGAACACAACCTACAGGCCAGTAGATCAAACCCCTCTAAATTTCAGCTCTGGTGACTTAATGGGACTCACATGGCTGAAGTGCCAGACAACCTTTTACATATTTATGCTGTTCCCAATAAAGCCTATGTAATCACAGTTGCAGCCCCAAGAGTCTCAGATGACAGGTTACTTTTGGACATGCCTTATGGATCAAGTAGTTTTGACCTTTTGATGACAAGCTAATGACAGTGGCATCCCTTCCTAAGGACATCCCAGACACTCTGCTTGGTGAGCATTGCATTTTCAATCACTGCCTTAACTGCTTTACAGCAGGGCCAGTCAAGAGTCTTTTGCATAGCTCTGCCCTTTGAGGATTAGTCAGGAACCCTCTCTAGGCCATGTGAAAAACTCTCCTCAGTGTCTGAACTGTTCCAAGTCTTCTGGTGGGAACTCAGGACAAAGTAAGGTTGCCAGCTGTCACTGTTCTGGATGGCTGCAGTGCATCACAGCATGAGGATTCACTTTATCACTTACTGGGATATGTAAAAGAAGCCAGCTAGAAAAGCAGAAGAGTAAGGGTGACTTAGAAACTTGTCATCCTTAAGGGCAATTGTCACTGGAGAAGGTTGCTTTAAAACTGCAGTGAGGAGCCGCTGGCCCTATGTTTTCCCAAAAGCCCTTACTGCTGCTGATGTTGGGTAGTGCTGATGTGAGTTGAAGTCCAGGAACTAGAGGTTCCTCCCCCCAGTTTTACACACTAACTCTTTCCATCACCTACAGAAGATAGGATGTGAAACTTTTTCTTCTCTGTTTTAAAATCTTAGTGACAAGCAACCAACACACTTTGTTTTATCTATACTTGATGAGTAGTTGAAAAAACTCATTTTTTTTATTTTTTATCATTTCCAAATATAATATAATACACAGACACCCCTCATCAATCCTTGGAGGTTTTTTTATCTGTGCACTTTAAATCTTATATTTTTAATTTTTTAAAAAATCTGTTATAGGAGGTTTTTTTTTTTTAAAGTTGACTGTACTTAGCTAGTTTGCATGTATTTCACATTTGATTTTCCTGGACTGAGTCAGAGGTCATAAGCCTGTCACTTCCTAGTCATTAGTACTAAGAAACTTGGACCATGTTCCTTTTTTCAGCTGCTCAAAACTTAAGACCAGTACAAATACAAGGCTGTGTCTATGCTTGCTTCCTCCACAGCTGGCTTCTGTACTATGGCTTTAAATCAAAAGTAATGACAGAAGTAGTTGGCCCTTCCTATACATGGATTTTTTATGCACGGATTCAAGCATCCATGGTTTAAAAATGTTCAAAAAAAGTATAATGTTCAAATATCAAACCTTGATTTTCCATTTTTTATAAGGGACACCATTTTGCTATGTCATTATATTTAATGGGACTTGAGCATCCATGAATTTTGTTATACATGGGGGACCTTGGAACCAAACCCCAGTGTATAACAAGGGTCCACTGTACCTTTAA
Organism: Sceloporus undulatus; assembly: GCF_019175285.1. NCBI lineage: Eukaryota > Metazoa > Chordata > Lepidosauria > Squamata > Phrynosomatidae > Sceloporus > Sceloporus undulatus. The sequence goes on along the minus strand of NC_056525.1, from coordinate 66,407,789 downwards.
AAAAAGGTTCTGCAAGCTTTTGCTGTAATGATCCAACCTTTTCACTATTAGATCTAATCTTACAAGTCTGCACAATCTGAGCTCAGAAGAGGGATCCTCTTGACTTACACACACACACACACACACACAGGCTTCTGAATGCCAGGCATGCTGAATCAACATGCTCTCAGAACCTGAAAATTCTCAGTCTCGAGAGGGGAATGGATACAATTTTGGCTCATGAATCAATCAGTCTATTTTTGTGATTTACCCAGCATGTGGGAGAGAATCAACACTGAACTGCAGGATAGAATAACACATACTTTACCTAAAGCAAGTAAGCTTTAAACACAACTGAAAAACATGAAGAACAGAATTAAAAATAAGTACTGTAAGTGATTTGAAATATCATATAGTCCAACCACACATTTGACACCTCTTTCAACTGAAAAGATTGGTTGAGTTTTCTGCAGTAAAAAATAAAAGCTGTAGCATGGATTAATTGTGCTTTATAATAATTGGAAAAATTACTTTTTTGGACAACTCCCCGAATTCATGTTAGTTGATGGATTCTGGAAGTTGCCCCCCCCCCCTTCAAAAAGCTAACCTATGTACACTTGTCTCATAATCCAGAGGGAAGGCCATGTTAGTCTGCTGCAGCATGAACAACCAGTTGCATGGAACCTTAATCAAATGGTAGGTACAACACAACAGTCAAAGAATCTTTCAATATATGCAATATGGTTGCAGCACACTGTTCTTGCTTTGTTATGAATTGGGATTTTGGCATTTGAATTGAGATTTATTATGAATTGGGCAATCATTGTTCCAGGTAAATCAGGGGGTGGGAATTATATACATAGTTGCAGCTCAAAGCGGCCCTAGATGGCATAGCTAACGGTGAGAAATGCTGGGATCAGCAGTCCACCAACATTAAATGTTTGCTTTTGCCTCCATTTTAGCACCCCTGCCAATTCTGTTGGGTTATGTACACTACACATTAGGAAGACAGAGAATATTTGCAGAAGGTATCAGCATGTCAGAAGCATGTGTTTTTCTGTGTAGCCTCCTAGCTCTGCTCTTGTGTGTATATTTTTAAATTAATAACCACATTTATTTACTGCCATATGCAATATAAATCTGAGCAGAACCTGGCTTGAAAATAAACACAGTCTGTAATCATAGTGCATTCTAAACTAGACAGAGTGCCTAGAGAGTAGAGCTGTTCCTAGAAAAAGCAAAAAAAGTTTGACCGAAGGTCATCTAACTTGCGTTGGGAATGCATAAAAAGAGCTATCTGCTCTATAAACAAACTCCAGAAATGATACTAACGGCTACTAGATGTAAATGATGACAGTCAAGCAAAGTTTTACAAAACGGCATCGTTATCTAATGGTCCCTATGCCACTGCAAAGCCTCAGGATATGTAAAAGTAAAGCCAAGATCCAGCTATGCCAGGGAGTGTTCAGATTTTCCTTTTGACTTTCAACTGACCCTTTCTCCTTCAGTGAAAGTGTTTTGTTTCTTTCTAAGGATATGTCTGCAATGCTAGATTTGCCAGAGTGAGAACTGGAGCGGACTGCTTTACCTTTAATGGTTGTAGAGAAGAGGGAATTTCAGCAAGTGTTGCTTGTCAACTGGCTGTGTGATAAGCAATACCTGTGAAATTCCCTGTTCTACACAGCCATTTAAAGGTACAGGGGGCTTCCCCTGTTTTCTGTCTGGCATAACACCAGCTTTTTTTCTTTTTCCCTTTTTAAAAAAGGCATGTCCTATGACATTCTGGGCTGTGTGTTGCCCACCACTATTTCAGTGGAACTGTTGATGTGGGCTGCATTTCTTTCTAGATTAGACCCATTATCTTCGGTTCCAGATCATGGAGAAACCATCACCACTTTAAAGAGTATTTAAATTTCCAGCAATGTTTCTTATGAGAAGACCACGGTGTAGTGGTTTGAGCATTGGATTATGGAGAACAAGGTTTGAATCTGTGTTCAGCCATAGCAACCCACTGGGTGACCTTGGGCAAGTCACTCTCTTTCAGCATCTGAATGGCAAACCTTCTCTGGCTAAATTTTGCCAAGAAAACCCTGTGATAGGTTCAGCTTAGGTCAGTAATGACTTGAAGGCACATAACAATAACAAGTGTTCTTTATAGTATAGAGCAAAAAATGTCAGGAAAATTGTACCCTGTAAGCTTGCCATTTCAGAGATGTCCAATGTATCTTCCCACCCAGGCATGGGGGATGTCTAGGTTATGGTTTGGATGTGACCCACACTTCACCATGTCGCTTATGTTCATTCTCAGACCCTGTCCCTTCTCTTCAGTCAGGAAAATAACTCCAGCAGTTTATTTTTTAAAGCCTCCATTTAGGCCATCAGGAACTTTACTTATTCTGTGGAGGTCCATAAAAGCACTCCAATCTGTTGTTTCAAGGGGTAGGTGGGAATGTATCTGTTAGAAGATTTGGTAAGTGTTTCAGCCTGCTTTTCCAAGCAGTGCAGTGGGGTGTCCCCCAGTCTTATATTTAAAAAAAAAAAAACCTCTGCACTTTTTGTTTTTGCTCTTGTGGAATATTAATACACAAACAGCAGGACAGGAATATCCTGGAACTATTTTTTTAAAATAATCAAGAGAATTGAGGGGAAATGACAAATTCTAATTTGCAAAGAGGTTTGCACATCAGGCAACCTCTTGGTGGGCATGACTATTTGCAGAATGAGAATTTGGAAGATTTGCCACTTTGTTAACAGAAGCATGGAGACAAAGCAAAGAATGCACATAAAGTCAGGGTTTTTCTTTCTGAATGGCTCCCAAGGGAGCACTAGTGGGTTTAACATGATTGTGATTAGAGAATGCTGCACATCCTCTAGATAAAAAAATTGGTGGAAGAAAAGGAGTGTTCACTCTAAGGAGCTAAAAAAAGGGCACTTAAAATGCAGGGTTTCTCCCTGTCTTTTTCTCTCAAGCATCCATTTTTCGTATTACCATGGAAATTGGCCAGATTAGGGATGAAATGTTTTTATCTTGCCTCTCTTAAAGAGAGATGGGGGTGGAAATGGTTTTGGTCTGAGCAGTTGCTCACGGTATGGTCACTGGGGGAAAATTAATTAGCAACCGCCAAGGAAGTGTGGGAGCCGAACTGATATAAACTAATATTATGAAAAAATAATACTTGGAGTGTGTGGACGGATAACCGAGGCAGCAAAGCATTCACTAGAAGAAATTCATTTTAAGGACTTTTTATTACAGTATATATATTGATATTTCCCTACCATGATCCTATATTGAAAATTATTGTTTGCCAGCTTTTTAAAAACATCTTTTTTCCCCAGATGTAATATCCCAAGCACTTAAAGTACTTGAAATTATTTCCAGACAGGGTGTCTGTGACAACACATTCTGCCATAGAGCTTACTAGCCTTCTTTTATTGTTTGCATCTCACTCTCTTTCTAAGGTGCTGCCAACATGATGCCACCTTGAAGACATTCAGACGTGTCTGCTTTGAAAACTAAACATTCTCCAACATTTCACAGATGAAAACTTGGACATGTGTGGCAAGTATGTTAAAGATGGCAAAAAGATGGCAAAAATTATTGATGAGGAAGAACATACAAGCTAGGGGAGGCTGCAGAAGTTTGCTTTTGCCAGAGCTTCCTGGGAAGGGCAAAACTTTGCCTCCCCCCCCCCCCCTCCCCCCCAGTGCTAAGTTAATTGAGTGCAAACTACCTTTGCACAGTGAACTCCATTTGCAGCAATTGAAGTAAGCTAAGGACAAAGGGATGGATCAAAAGTCTTATAGCAAGGCAGCTGTTTTTCTCACAATTTTTTTTAATCCTGATGAAGGGACGCAGGTGACATTTTGTTTTTATATATTTAATCAATTTGTTAGTCCTGCTTTTCAAGATCATAATTTTAGAACAAGTGTTATTATTGGTGTGCTGGGAGATGGTGAAATTCACCTTCTGGATAATCATGGAGCATCTGCTACCTCTTTGGGAGACAGGAGCCTTACGTCAGTTCTAGAGATTTGATCCCTTAGAGATGGTAAGATGTCCTGGTGTTATGTATCTGGTTACCTAGTGCTTTATCAAATGGAGTGTTCTAGGAGACTAGGAAATGGGTAAGGTGAGTGTTATATGTTTACATTGTTTAAAGCTTATTATAATTTCATCTGTCTGTCCCAGGCCCCAAGTGACTTTGAAGATCTTGAATTTCAGATCTTAGCAAACATAGAAGTGACGTCTTGTACAGGTTGCTTAAGCTGCATCTACACAGCAGAGTTAATGCAGTTTGACACTGCTTTAACTTTAATTCTACAGTGCTGTAGAATTCTGCAATTTGTAGTTTTATCAGATATTTAGTCTTCTTTGTTAGAGATGTCTGGTGCCACAACAAACTAGAAATCCCAGGATTCCATAGGATGAAGCCATGAGAGTTAAAGTAATGTGAAACTGCATTAATTCTGCAGTGTGGCAGCAGCTTTAGTCATAAATAGTTCTTATATGGCACTTTTTGATTATTTGAAGATCTCTCCATCTTGTATATTACAGCAGAAGTCTTTGAAACAACTGTATAAGGTAAATGTACCCCATCACCCCCTTATTGCAGATGGGGGCTCCTGGCTTACCTAAAGTCACCTAGTGCAGTGGTTATCAACCTTTAGTCCTCCAGATGTTTTGGACTTCATTTCTCAGAATCCCTTGAAATTGTCCATGCTGGCTAGGAATTCTGGGTATTGAAGTATGCAACAATTTGAGAATCAAAGGTTGAAAACCACTGACCTAGTGCATTAATGATAGAAACACTGCTCGAACCTTGGAATCCCCAGCTCATGCTCTTAGCCACTGAAAAATGCCAACACAGTTGGCTGTAGCATGAGGTTTTTGCAGCATGAACATATCAGTCCTCTAGATGGAGAGGACTTGTTAGCCTCACCTGAGATGTACTGATAGCAAACACGCTTTTATTTTCTCATGCACTGTCTCTGAAAAAAGGCTTCAGCCCTCCCCTGTGTCTTCCACCTTTCTTGGCTGCAGCTGTGAAGATGGTGTGGCATTGCTGCATTCTGACCATTTGAGATTGCAATTCTGAGAACAAATTAGTTGTTGCCTTGCAAATGCTTGTTCAATTAAAACCACTTCTGGTATAAAAACAACACAGGCTGCAGGTTGACATGGCAGGTATTGGGGTCTTTTGTTTATATCCTAATGAAACTTGGTGTGGTACCAATTTAATTATAGAATCACTTGGGTATAAAATCTCATTCTGAGATACAAAGCTTGGAAACATTACTTTTTGAGGACTAAAACATTCCAGAATTCCCCAGAGACAAAAGTTATGCTTCCGGCAGAATTCTGGGAGCTGTAGTCCAAAACATTACTTTTTAAAAAAAATCCAAACAATCTTTTCCAGTGAGCTGACAGCATGTTACCATGTTGTAGAAAAGAATTGTTGCCTGCCAATTTACAATTTATTTATTTATTACACTGCAATATCACCCAATACTAAAGTTTTGTCATTGCTGGGCAAATTATTCTTTCTCTCACACCACCCTTTAAAATCCTTACATATTTAATGGGTAATATCTTCAACTGAGCCAGTGTGGAGTGGTTTCAGTGCTGGACTACAACTCTGGAGACCAGAATTTGAATCTCCACTAAGCCATGGAAACCCACTGGATAACCTTGGCCAAGTCACACTCTCTCAGCCTCAGAGGAAGGAAAAGACAAACCCTCTCTGAACAAATCTTGCCAAGAAAACTGTGTGATACCTAGGGCTGGCATAAGTCAGAAACAGCTTGAAGGCACTTAATAACAGCTATCTTTAATGGGTAAATTTTATCCTTTCCTTCTCTTTGGCACCCATTTCTAAGAATTTCATGGAGGATTTGTTTTCTATTCAAAATAATCATTTAGAAAAAAATGGTGTGTGAAATCTGTCATGAGTTATTGATTATTTTGTTTTCATATAGATAACATCTTATTTCCTTTGTTGTGATCTCTATTTTGAGTCTCCGAGGTTGCTACATGCCCCTTCATGATTCACATATACTAAAAAAAAAAATTGCTATGATTATCTTCTCACTGCTTTCTTGGGTTTTCAGCTTTCCCTTCATAGGCATCTAAAAACAACTGACCTGCATATTTTCAAAAAACATTCAAGATGCACCAGATATCATCTGTACATTTTATAGGATTCTGGTAGCACAGTTAGTCATGAAACTATAGAATGGGTGGTTGCTGGTTATTTTACAATAGCACAGATTCCACAGTGGACTGAACATGGTTCCTTAGTGGATTTCTCTGCATGAGGAATACAGAATGGTAGCCCTCCTCTACCCGAAACACATTCTTGGCAAAGTCCATTGCCACAGCTGCTGTTTGCTCCACCACATGTCTTTTGCTTCTGCCTTGGCAACTAAAGGAGGACAGATGGCACTTTTCTAGCACCTGTATTTGTTATAAGCACCAAACATTAAGCACAAATCCTTTTCCACTGCGAAGTTTGCAATCACATTATCTTCACTCAAAGTCCAATGGGGCCTACGTCTTAATCAGTACATATAATTACATGTAAGAAGGATTCTTGGGCCTACCTTTGTACTGAGGCGTGAATCGTTTCATTGCTGTGGGGAGAGATTCATAAAACCATTGCTCCTGGGAGACAAGGGGCTTGCAGACGGTGTAGTCATCATACTTCATCATGCTCATGTGGCCTCCAACCTGGTGGATGAATGGTTCCAGCAGGACCCCTTTCCTAGTATCCCCAAGGTCCAGATTATTCTGCACCACCATGGTGCAGTTCGTGGTACTGGAAACTTTCTCTGTAGTGTGTTGAGCCTCAACTGACGAAACAACCCTACTTTTAAGTCTCTCTAGCTGGAATCAGAAGTTGGCTCAAGGGTTTTGATACCAGAAAATGAGCTCAGATCCAAAGTATGTGTGCCTTTGGGTTGTTCAGTAATCCTCTGAGAACTTCTCTGCAATCTAAAAGATAAACTGAGCAGGTCACAAAAAAGGAGCAACTTTTTTCCTCCCACCTTTCTATACAGTTAGATGCATTTCTTAGAAAAAAGACTGAACCTCAGACTTCCCAAATATTAAAGATAGCATTATGCTGACCAAGAAATCTACATATTAGCCAAGAGGAGCATGCACATTTAAGGTTACACATTTTGAGGGACAGAGGTATTGGCTTGGACTGCAATATGGGCCCAATTTAATTTTCAAAAGTTGTGGTAGATGTACAGAAAGATAAGGAAATACAACTCAATAGAAATGCTATGAGGTTAATGTGACTCCCTCCCCTCAGGAGCTAAAACAGGCATCCCCACTGCTTGTTAACACCAGGTTATGAATAAAATGAGTCTACTTTCTCCTTGCTAAGGAGACTCCAGCTTAGGAGAAGAACCCCAATTTGCTTACTAGGGAGCTGCTGTTGCTGCTAATGAGCTTTTTGACTTTTCTTCAGGGAGCCCAGGACCAGAATGTTCCCTTCCAAGTAGGTTATTAATAATGCTCTTAGGAAACCCCACATGGCACATTCCTCACCCTTAAACACCATCGTGTTAGAAAAAGAAGCATCTACATTTTCCTCATGAAGTATTCCCCCACCCCCATATCTTTCTGAAAGAAATCTCACTTCAGGACACTCCAGGTCAGTCAACAACACATTTGTCATGACGTCACAAGTTGGGACATGATCTTTTTGTGAGGTTTTTTTTTGGGGGGGGATGATCTTCTGCAAGAGTCAATACATGTTCTGATCTGTGAGTGCATGTGGAAAAGGAAAAACTTCTACTTAATATCCTAGTGTTGATGGACGTGGAATGTCCCGATCAAAGGTTTCTTCAGGAAAGATGGATTTACACAGGCTCACTCCATGACTAGCAGCAGCTCCTCTTGCATGCCAGCAAGCTCTCTGACACACAGGAAACTGGCAAAGGTATTCCTACCATGGAATAAGAACCAAAAGGGACACTGCACCTGCTGCCCTCTAGTCCACTGTCCAAGGCACAGGTGGCCAGTGTGTATGGAATAACTGACAACCTTGTCAAAGGGGAAACCTTTACCTTTATAGAATCTGAAATGGAAGGCATGGGCCTTCAAGGATCTCTTCCATCCAGATTCTATACAATAAAAACTATGGTTTTTATCACATCTGCTATTTCTTTGAGTATGTTGACACTCCAGAGCAGCTTGAGAGCTGTTAAATGTCGTGACTCCATCCTATGGAATCCTTGGAATTGTAGTTCCACTCTCTTGAAGTACAGCATTAGAGATATCTCACTAACACCTCGCCAAATTATAAACCCCAGAAATTGATGAGTCAGAACCATAACAGTTAAAGTGAGATTTAACTGTTTTCATGCTGTCGTGTTGCTGGAGAGTGGCTGATAGGGGTCTTTTGCCTCCACCTAAAATAATCTAATTTCACTTGACTTCAGGATGGAATAGTGAGCAGGTAGGTCTAGTGGTTCCTCCACTAGCCGCTCACTCAGCTTTCCTGGGCATCATTCTGCTAGTGTAGCAGTGTAGTATTGGTGTATGTATCCCTTCCACCATCAAGCATAAATAAGGTACAGTGGGGGTGGGGGACCATATGTTTTGGATTGCATCTTCCCTAATCCTTAATCATTGACCATGCTAGATGGCACTTATGGAAGCTGTTGGCCAAAATATCTGGAGAGCTGGTAAAATAGGGCTGCTCTGCCTAGGTCATAAAGCATTCTAGAAACTGACAGTGCACCAGTTTAATACAGTACTTACTTGTTTCTTTTCTTACAACCTCAGAATGTGTGTGTGTTTGTTTGTGCCTTCACGTCGCATGTCAACATATAGCACCCACATAAACTTCATAGGGTTTTCTTAGGCAAGAAATACTCAGAAGTTTGCCTGTCCCTTCCTCTAAAATACAGCCTACATAAATTCCTATAAATGTGAGTATATGTTCAGGTCAGAATTTGCGAAGGCTGCCTTTTGGAGTACATCTTCCAGAAACCCCACAGCCAGATTGTACTTAATGGGAATTCTGGGGCTTGTTGCCTGAAGAAGTAACTTTTCTAATCTTTAGTTCAGATTCATCAAATGTTATGAAGTGGTCACTTCTGAATTTAGAAGATAGACAAATATCCCTGAAGCAATAGAAAAGATGCTCAGTTTAGCCAGTAGAGGGCAAGAATGTATGCAACTGATGCTGTAGCACAGCTAGGATCATTTTCTGCCTCAAATCTTGGCACAAATAATGCTTAAACAACACACACAGCATATTGATCTGAATGCAATGTTGCTAGTTCAAGCACACCAACTGGAAGAAAGCTCTTGCTGAAACCTAGATGGGTTATTTCCAAGTAAATATGCCATTTTAAAAACCACACCATTTAGATTTGGGACACCATATAGGTGACAAGACACATACAAAGATGGGGGCCCTGTGGGACTCTTCCTCCCGGTGAGGTAGAACCAGAAAATTTGGCAAGGGGAATCTTTTTTTCTTTTTGGCAAGCTCTCCAGCTGGAATCCTCTCTGATCACAGAAGAAAAGTGCTGGAGTCTTGTCCTTTTTTGCACCCTAGTCTTTAATTAGTCAAAATTCTTTACTGTTGGCTACTGTCATGGCAGAACCTAAAGACATTAAAAACAGACTGTGTAACTGAATATGCCAACATTCCTTCAATATTAAGTGGCCCTTTCCTTTAATATTTCCTTGCAGATTAAATAATCAGTGGTTGAAATGACATGACGGCTTATGTATTTACTCTTCTAATTCAGACACAGCTCCAGTAGATGGCAATGGGTCTGTGTTAGGGGTAGGCAATTCCAGTGGTCTCCCTCACACATCTCCCCATCACGGTGTATAGTATGGTGGCTAATGGCCCTTCATAAGCGGGATGGTAAATTCACTGCAGGTTTTACTGTGAAATTTAAAGAAGCTTTCCTGTTTTGTGGACCTGTGGTTCAGCACCTTGGATAACTCCCCCTCTCATTTAGTCTACAGCTTGGCCTGAATTCCCTTTCCCATGAAAATGGAAACCACCACCCACTATGTGCCAGTGCCAGTGCCAGTGCCAGAAGTGATTGGAAGTCCACGTCCACTTTGGGGAAATTCTCTCTCTGTGCCTTTCTCTTTCTGCAGGTGTTCCAGGAGTGTGGTTCTTTTTTGGCTTTCAGTGTTTTTCAACAAGGGGCGAAGGTTAGAAAATGGTTAGAAAAATATGTGGGCAAACTGCCCATTCCATGCCTATATGTTCATTCAGTTTCTAAAAGAGCTAGGCTTGCCTTGAGTCATGTGCTTGTCATGCAAACTATTCCCTCCCCAGCATCATGGTGGAAAGCACAAATGGTTCTTTTCCTGTATCCTCCTGATTTATGTGTATTTGTTCAGATAACAAAACAACTGCACTGGTCTCAGTCCCTTTTTTGAGCCAATTCAGTTTCTACTGAGCTCCCAAAACCATTGCTGACATCAGTGGTTGCACAGAAGGCCACAGGCAGCTTCAAAAAGAAGTAGTAATATAGGGATGGCTTGGGAAATATGTGGCCCTCTCGATGTTGTTGGGCTGAAATGACAACCATTGACTATGTGGGCTTGGACTAATGCATTCCACCATGATGTGGATGGCCACATATTCGCCACACCAGTGGCAACCCACAAAGTCAGCTTACCTATCATTTCATTGTTTGCTATCTCCCCACCCCCAATAGTATGATTGCTTTCTTCTCCAAGTGAACAGCACCATCTTTTCAAAACTCATAACTCAGTGAGTTAAATGAACTGGTGATGACTCTTCTCTCCTGTAACATTACAGACCACTGGGTAATTTTAGTTTTATGGTGTGTCTGCACTGCATAGTTATAATAGTTTAATACCACTTTAAATGCCTCAGATCTCCATTACATAATCATGTGATGTATAGTTTCATGAGATACTTAGAATTCTTCTGCAGAGGACTCTAATGATAGTTCAGGGGAGTAGAGCAGAGAATGCCAAGTACCACCCCAAACTATAAATTTCATGATTCTCTTGGATGGAGCCATGACAATTAAAGAAATAGAGAACTGCTATAATTCTGCAGTGCAGTAACACTCTTTTAGTAATCATGACCCTGACACTTTTGGTGATGAGATTGTTAATCTGATCAGAACAATTGCAAATGAAATATTTCAGAATAGTCAGGCAAGAAGATAGTAATATCTGCCTAAGTTGCTTGTTGCTGACCATTAAACATGGGGGCAAAAGCCTGATTATTTTCCTTCGAACTTCAGGGCTCTGTATACAACAATTTTTGTTAGTGTTCAGTGTCAAATTTAGTTATTGATTCAGCTTTGGAGTCAAATGTTCAGAGAAAAACTTATTCTGAAAGGAAACTTCCATAGAAACTGTACGTACACCCCACTAACCAAAGGTCAGATTTCTGGGAAATACTCAGAGACTGGTGACATGTTCTCTGATCATCTAGACCCCAAATCATTGAAATAATTAACTGATTGAAATCTGCTTTTCTCTTTGTGCACTTTGGTTTCCCATTACAGCTGGAGAATTATATACAAACACAGCCCTCCCTGTGGGCTTATGTACAACATTGCCTTTTGGCCTGATCAAAAGCTACTTAGTAGATACTGGGAAAGATGTCATTGACTTTAGTAGTCTCTTTACATATTTCCATATGGACATTTTGTGTGCAATGTCTGAGATGTCACATTAGTCCTCTGTGTATTTCTAAGCCAGATTTTACTCCTCTTTTCTCATCTGAAAGAATAACTGTCCTGGGTGACAGAGTGCTGCAAATGAAAAGCTTCATTCTCTGTGAGGAGCCAAGCGCCAACACTGATGCCATAAATCCTTGTGTGCACAAACCCTGAGCCCTTTTAATCTTGTATTTCCTTTCCTGAAAGAATATGATGTTCATAAAGTTTATAGCTGGTCCCAGCATCCCTCATGTACAAGAGGCAAAGATACCATTTGTTTTGCTGAAGGATTTATACAGTTGCTTTGCAAAGCTGGAGGATTGCAGACACGAAGGATGGGAGCTGCGTTAGCCAGGATTGATAGGCTGCTAAAATGCTGTATCTCTTGGCTGTGATTGCTTGGGCATTTGGGATAATGGGTCTGCTGCTACTGCATTGGCTGGCATTTTGTGTACCTTTAGTTAATATTCTGTGGCCATCCTACTGTCATTTATTTATAAAAAGTATAAACTGTACCTTCATCCAAAACTGGATATCTGGGCAGTATATATCACATTTAAATATTCAGTACAATAATAAAATAGCATAAAAGTTTTATCCTAAGATATATTTGGCTAAATGGCAATATCTTGAGGACATAGCTGTAAATGCCTACTTTTTCTGCATCACATTTGGAAATTGCTGGACCTGTCTATCTAACTAATTTCATACAAATTATGAAAGCCCGTGGCTTTCAATTTTTTCATTTCAGTGTGGATTTGGGCCAATTCTGCACTCACTCTTTGCTAATCTAGGTAAACCTCACAGCTCCCCATTTGCTAATTTAGAGAAAGAATGAAGTTTTTGCAACAATCCATCTGTTCTTGAAATATGAACACATTAATTCTCCTTGTCATAACTTAAAGAGCCTGAATACATGGGCCAAAATTAACTGAAAAGTGTCAAACTATTCTGGAGCCAATCTTTCTATTAGAAGGCTTTTTCCTGTCCCATTGTCAACTTCCTTTAATAATCCTTCCATTTGATGGTGGCACCAGGATTAATAATGCCCAGAAGAGAAGATGAGACAGAAATGCCTTTCCCGGAGAAAACTTTGTTGCACGTGTTAAGAGTTCTGCAAGAATAATCAAGATATATTTCACTATGCCATTCTCCTAAACTTTCAGAGACCTAGCTATGTTAGTCTGGAAGATCAATATGCAAAGGGATCTTATAGCACCTTTGAGATTAACTGAAAAAAGAAGTTGGTAGCATGAGCTTTCATAGTCTTAAGCCTACTTCCTCAAATACATTTGGAGTGGAGAATCCAGAGACAGACCTATATAAGCTGGTTTTGTTTGGGAATGTGTCTGTCTCTGGATTCTCCACTCCACAGACATGCATCTGAGGAAGTAGGCTCAAGTCTACAAAGGCTCCTGCTACCAGCTTCTTTCTTTCAGTTAGTCTAAAAGACCCTGTCCTAAACATGTCTTCCCCTTAAGCAGGTCTTACTGATTTTGATAGAGTAAACTTTCAAGAAACCCTACTAACAACTGCAGCCTTGTTTTAAATTTGCAGTTTCTAATTTAGTTCTACTCTGGATGTGGAAAATGCCATTATTTCAAGAAAGCACAGGATCCAGTGGATGTGCATAGGTGGAAAGGAGGAAGGTAATTTCCTTGCTCATGCTCCTTCAGGCACAGTCTGTGTCTGAAATATTCTGGTATAAACATCGACTTGTTGGCAGTTACTTCAGATTTATATTAGGCAAGCAGATAGCAGCTCCTCCTGTTATATCATCAAACGTACTTCATCTCAAATGCAGTGACTATTTCACTGCATTTACCAGATGGCACTTAAAGCAGATTGGCTGGACATTTCCACAGACAAACACCTCAGGAGATAGAAGTTTGTTTGTTCTGATCGAATAAACTGCTCACTGACCATATAATAGCAAAGACACCACAGAAACAGTTAGGTTAGGATCAAGGTTGCAAACCCAACCCAACAATTTGAGGAAATGCTGCGTTCAGTATGGCTTGTCATGTTATCTACCTGAGTGTTTAGCAGCCTCTGAAGGCCAGATTGGGTACCATCATTATGTACCAACTTTTTGCACTTAAGCATATTTACAAGAACAGATTTCCAGAGATCTGATTTATTACATGAGCAAATTTTTAAAAAATTGTCTTGGCTTTCTCACTTGGTAGCAATGCACAGGTGTAGCAGAAGCGCGTATACATGGGAGTGGAAATCAGGACAGAAGGTTCTAGAAAGCCCTAGACAACCTCTAACACAAACATTAACTGAAGGTAACACAAATAAGTGGCATTTAACCTGGCCAATTCTGTTGTTCACCCCTCTCCATGCATTCTCTCTTAATTTTCCAAGGTGGCCTGTTTCTGTTCCAAATGAAAAAGATACATACCAGCACCAACTGCCTATGCCAGTGATGGTGAACCTTTTACAGACCGAGTGCCCAAACTGCAACCCAGATCCCACTTATTTACTGCAAAGTACCACATCCCTCTGGCTTTCTAGTAAGAAACTCTGGCAAACTCTATGCTAGGGTGACAGCATGTGTGCCCACAGAGAGGGCTCTGAGTGCCACCTCTGGCACGCGTGCCATAGGTTCGCCATCACTACTTTTGGAACAAAAGCAAGGATTTCCATCTAGAGTCCAGAGCAAAGAGAATATCTTGATAAATATACAAGTGAACCCCTTGTAGGAAGTGACTACTTACCCAGCTGTTCCTTTATTTATAGTAGGAGTATATACTGGCTCTGGTGGTTTTGTGAGTATCCCCAATTCAACAGAGGTTGTTCTGCTTTCTTTCCTTGGTACAACACTGTCTTGCTAGGAAGCCTTGCCTCAGAGTGTGAGTTAGGGGGTGTGAGCAGAAAGGGAAATGGAACATGAGGTGTCACCTGATCTTCTTAGAAATTCTTGGCAGGCATCTGTTATGTGCTGCCAACAGCTGACGCAACTGGGCCCATGGAGGGTTAAATGGAGACAGGCAAAAGGAAGAAAAACACCCATGACAGCCAGGGAAACAAGACAGTGATAATCTGGGCTGCTTTGAACATTTTGTTGCTCCTACATAGAGTGGCCTCTAGGTAAAAGAGTGAATATTGCATGTCGATCACCATGTGCACATTTGAGAGGATACATGCTGCATTTGACGCAGCATCCCAGAGTAGAACCAGCATTCATACCACAACACAGACATGCCTGCCATATTGACCTATGGGTCTAGATTCCTCCCTCCCCAGACAGAACAAACTTTTTTTTTCTTATATGAGAAAGCAAACCTTTAATGTGATGGCATAGTGTGCAAGTCTTGAAGAAGAAACTATGCTAGAGATATAGCTAGATTAGAATAGCTCCCTCATTAACCTTCCTATCTTAGAACGAGGTTCCTATAATAAAATCTTCAGATTGTTCTCTAAGCCATTGGTGTCGTTGTTGCTTAGTCGGAACCTGCGTACTGCTGCTCTGCACTAATTCTAACACAGGGAGGGGGATAACTTTTGAAACACCCTTGAGTTGATAAATCTTACAGGCAGATAATAAGTCCTGAAATGATATCTGTTTCCTGTCCAGTGGATAGCTGGAGCAACTTCATTTAAACAGCAGGGGTGGACAGAAGGTCTTTGCTCAGTTTTGCGGCTGGCATTTCCCAGAGCATTCTGTCCTTGCCTCCTATAATCATTGTTGGAAGACAGCATTACTGTCTTGGTTTCTCTCCCCCTCCCCCACCTAGAAAATTAATCTCCTTCTCACTGGCTTCTCTCCCATTTTTTGAAAAGCTCTCTGCTCCATGGGAAGTTCTTTTGGCATTTGAAGATTTTGATAAAATTGGGGTAGGAGCAGAATCTCCTATTGTTTCTCCTATAACTCACTTTGAAATCCAGCAGATGTTTGGGAACAGGCAGGTTCACAGACGTCTGGTTTGAATTGTTTCTACTGTTAACCTGTATTATTTGTTGCACATGTTTGGACATTGAGATGAATGCTGTATTTTTGTGTTCGAGTGAACAGGAGTGGTATTCTCGCAAGCTGTGCACCAAGTCCTAAACTTGGAAGACCATTTCCATTTCATCCAAGCTGGAACTTAATGGAAATGTGGCACTGGAAAGTGGGATCATTGAACTGATGATTTTTTTGTCACCCATTTTGTACATTTATCGCAAGTTCACTGATCAATGCTGTCTTCATCCCTCCCCATCCTATAGTTTCATGGCCCCAGAAAGCTTAGTCTTTCAGTTAATGAGCATTTTAAGCATAACAGTCTTGTTTCCTTTTGTGAGGGAAATTCAGGGTCACATATCTGGACCAGACCTAAAGTCTACATTGCTGGATTTCTTTTTTCTTATGGCTAACACAACTGTCTTTGTTTTAAAGTGTGTGCTTCTCCCAAGTATATGGGGCAGATCTTTAGCTTGCATTTCTGAAAGCACCTATGTGTTTTCAGAAATGGAAATCAACTGCTTGGTCCCTGTATTCATTACCAGGTATAAGCTGATACCTGCCAGTGATTCACACAGTCTGCAAAAGTAAACATAACAGATCTCACATGCTGTTGTTCAAAGTTTGAATAGCACACATGGAGGGGGGGGTGAAAGAATGAATTTTACTGCAAAGTTTATGGCCACAGCATCTGGCCTAAATTTTTGGACTTGTTTGTTTCTTCCTTTGCCCTCTGGTTTGTTTGTTTGGTATTACCTAGTCTGTTGAAGAGTTCTGGATAACTTGAAAACTTACACAGCTTTGTGGCATTTTGGTTGGTTCACATAAAAATATTGCTTAACGGTGGATCTGATTTCCTTTTTCTCTCTCATGGTCCAACACAGTTATTCTTGGTATCAATGATGATAGTGGGGTGGGGTTTTTTGGTTTTTTTTTTTTTTGAAGAGGGATAGGTTTCATGCACAGTGTCTTCATAATAACACAGTTTATACCAAACCATGCCACATGATGTGCATAGGAACACCTATCTAGTAAAGGCAGTATAAGTTCAATGGCAGCATCATTCCAGCTGCTTCACTTAACAGCTGAGGAGGGTGGGGGGAAGCAGATTGTGTCCATGAGCTTTTTTTGTTTTTTTTGAACCAACTGTAAAGAGAACTCCTGAATTTTTAAGAAGAATTAATAACACCTGCAGGATATAAAAGGTAGATAGTGGTTTATGTTTTGTGAAAGTGGTGTATGTGAGGGAAGATCATTGTACTGGTGATCACATTGTGTGTGTGTGTGTGTAGGTGTAAGGGGTGGGGGTGAAATATACAGGTACGTCTATGGATATCTATGTGTTTTTGTGTCCTACACAGCCAATAGGAGCTGCAGAAGAATTATTGTAATTGAGGAATGTTGAAAGAGAAAACACTCAGTGTTGGAACTCTCAACCCAAATTTCACCCCCCCCCCCCCTCCATGTGTGCTATTCAAACTTTGAACAACAGCATGCGAGATCTGTTATGTTTACTTTGGTGTTATGTTTACTTTGGATTTCTCATTTCCTAGATAAAGAAGTCCTGCCTTGCTGCCAAACTCAACCCCTGCCAGGCATTTATGCACAATTCCTAAGAATAAGGGAGCCCAGAAGATGTAGTGGCATGAGTGCTGAACTAGGACTCCAGGAGACTAGGGATTCAAATCTCCACTCATGGGTCACTCAGCCTTGGTGGGACTTGAACAAGTAATACTCTCTCAGCCACAGAGGAAGGCAGTGCCAAAAATCATCTGAACATATCTTGCCAACAAATCCTCATGATAGGTTTGCCTTAGGGATGCCATAAGTTGGAAAACAACTTGACGAGATACAGCAACAGCCATCGAAGTGTAAGGCAAGATGAAAAGAGGGTAGAAAAAGATGTGTCAGAAATAAATCAAGGCGGGGATAAAGTGCCTAATACCCTTTGTTGCCATGTCTTTGTTCAAAAGCCCCTCACTTCAGATGGTTAAAAGTATACTTTCTCTGGTTTTCACTCATTTGTATTTTGGTGAGGCCCTAGAGCTGTCTGGCTGAGAATTTGACATCTGCTTCCTAAACTACAAATTCTCTAGGATTTGATAGGATGTTGCCATAGCAGTTATAATGAAATCATAGTGCCATAAATGTTTAGAGTGAAAGGACCCCATGAGTGTAGTACAACGCTTTTCAATATGACACTCTCAAGATGGGACAGGCAGTTTCCCTTTGCTTGGGACAATGGGAATTGTAGTTAAGCATATCTAAAGAGCAGATAGTGTGGTATAATGGTTTGAACATTGGGGTATTACTCTATAAGCAGCGTTCAAATCCCCACTTGGCAATGTAAACCCACTGAGTGACTTTGGGCAAGTGACAGCCTCTCAGCCTCAGAGGTTGGCAAGGGCAAACTGTGCCTGAAGAAGCCTGCCAAGAAAACTCTGTGATAGGTTTGCTTCATGGTTCACCATAAGTCGGAAACAGCTTGAAGGCGAACAACACACACAAAGAGCAGCAGCTAAGCCAGGCAAATCTAATCTCATATGCATTTGTGAAAGTGAGAAAGTAACTGTAAAATGAGCTGTAAATTTTGGGGGCTAGTTTCCAACACTTCTAGCCACTAAGAATTTATATGGAATGCACAGAATGTCCTTGGATGTCAAGCCCATCTATGGGAGTGGTAGGGAAGGAATGTATTAAGACTTCTGTTTGAAATAAGTCCTCCTGGCTGTAGAATCAGAGGGGTATTGGCAGATTCACCTCATGTGGCAGCACACCAGGATCTGGTCAAAGAAGAGTCAGAGCGAGGAAGACTCTTGAATGGCAATGGGTCAGAGCAGGTCATGTGGTAAGGCCTGAGATCCCTCCAAAAGTTTGTAGGTCAATCTGACCCTTCCTGATATATCCATTCCTGACCACTCATGCAGCTAGATACAAGTCCAGGACATTCTGTGCATTCTACATGCATTTCTGGATAGCTGGAAATGGTGGATGCTGCCCTTCGAACTGGTGGCACTGAATGGATCTTTTTCACAGACCGCATATGCCAGAGTGTGACTTATTTTGCCTTTGGCATACCTCAGGAAATACCCATTTCAACAGTTCAGAACCAGGAAGTAAGACCAGAGAATTATTATTTTCTAAATCTAAAAATATTTTCAAAGTTCCTTTCAGGGTTACATGCCCACAAATTACCAGGCAACACTATCGAATCTAGTTTCATGTATTCTTTTAATTGGAACATCACCAACGAAAATGCTAGCTGTGATAACAAGAAAAAGTTTCACTTTGCTTTTCTAGTCTACCACAATAGGAAACCAGTGTGTTTTCTTCAAGGCACATGGGTAATTTCTGGACTTTATATTTTCACAATGGGAATTAGAACTTGCTTCTTAATCTCACAGTCCTAGCAAGAAACTAAAGATTTCACTGGGTTAGTGTCTGCTCAATACTTGCAGGTGTCCAGCAATCTGTGATTGTGAGACTAAGAAGCAAGATAGGGAATATGGCTATTGCAGCTACTGTAGGAGGTACAAGGTGTAGTGGCAGAAGGGAAGCACACCTATGTCACACCTTAGCCACATCTCAAGCGGTAGAAAGAGTGATAAAAATCATGCAGATTGGGGGCACCTTACAAGCACTGATAAAGTAGACCCAAAACCTCAGATTGTTTAGAGCACAACTAGATGCAAGTGTGGAAACAACCATTGATATCGTCATGTGCCTTCAGGTCATTTCTCACTTATGGCAACTCTAACGCATGGAGTTTTCTTGGCAAGGTTTGTTCAGAGGGGGCTCACCCTGTGACTTCATCTGAGGCTGAGAATGTGACTTGCCCAAGGTCACCCAGTGGGTTCAAACCTTGGTCTCCAGAGTCATAGTCCAATGATGAAACCACTACACCCCCCCAGCTCTCACTATGCCCTCTGGTGGCATAGTGGGTTAATACAACTATTGAAAAGCATGAAATCCCAAAACTGAAAGCTCTTAGCAGAACTATTGGGCAGTCTAGATGAGCCCTATGTAAGCTTGAGTAAGGCAACCCAATCTGACACTTGGGCTGCTGCCACACTGCAGAATTTATAGTTTGTTGTGGCACCAGAGAAGGCTAAATATCTCACTACAACTACAAAACTACATTTACAAAACTACAAATCCCAGAATTTCATAGCATTCAGCAGTGGCAATCAAAGAAGTGTCAAACTACATTAATTCTACAGTGTAGATACAATCTATAAAAGTCTCTAACCCACATACTTTAAACATTTTTAAAAAACTTTTAAAAAACCCATTAGATTTTAAAAGTCTATTTTGTAGTCCAATATTTAAGCCAGAATGGTACACCAAAATGTCAAATCACCAAAATTTACTGGACAGAGGAGTTGAGTGCTAGGGTCAAGCATCTGTTATAGCAAACAGAGATCTGAATTAGGCAATAAAGCAGCACTGATGTGTCAATGAACAAACTGCTAGATTGGAATTTCAGATGCTGGAACCTATGGGTTTGAAGCAGTAGCAGCTACCAGCCATTCGTGTTTGTTGGGGGACAGAATGGTGAAACTAGTCTACTGCACTAAGAGTCAAATTAGATATTAAAAGGAATGCATTCTATCTGCAATTAACATGCTTTCCTTCCAGGAGTTCCTCAGAAATGCATACCAGAGCAATCAGACTTTATCTTTTGGTCAACCAATCAATAATTTTATTATGGTGACCATCACAAAAGGAAAAAAAAGACAATTTTTTATTGTGAGTTAAAATTTGACCAAGTAGCATAAAATACAAATAGGCATAAAATATAATAAATAGATAAGATACAATTTAAGCACTTCTTTAAATCTGTAGGAAGGATGTCATCTAGCTTCAGATATGGTGGAGGATTCTGTCCTAGCCCTCTGCTTGGCAGAAAAATGTTTTGGAATCTACCAGCTGTTAAACTCTGTCCTTCTGCTCTCCTACTGCACTACCATATGCAGGATTGTCATGTCCAGAGATGGCCCAGGATCCTATGGTGTCTTCTCTTGGATCCTACTGCTTTGTTCAGAATTGATGACTTAAACTTAGAGAAGCATTGAGGGCGATTCCATGGTCAGAAATACTAAAAGATAAAGGAGTCCAGGATGGATGGGACTTTCTCAAAAGGGAGATACTGAAGGCACAATTTCAAACAGTTCCAGTGAGAAAGAAAAATGGGAGGTGTCTCAAGAAACCAGGATGGATGACTAAGGAACTTTCAACCGAGTTAAGTTTGAAACGGAACATGTATAAGAAATGGAAAAAGGGGGAAATCACAAAAAAGGAATTCAAAGAAATAGCAGGCATGTGTAGGGGTAAAGTCAGAAAAGCTAAAGCGCAGAATGAACTCAGGCTTGCTAGAGAGGTTAATAATAATAATAATAATAATATGTTTTATTTATAAACCGCTATTCCAAATAGATCATAGCGGTGTACAAGAAAATTATATAACAGTACAAGAAAAATCTACAATTAAGATACACTGTATCTTCAGGCCAGCCCCTGATGACGCTGGGCCGGCCTGCTCTCTCCCTCAACGGCCGAAAGATGACAGTTATGGAGGGAGGGCACTTAAGAACAATAAAAAGGGCTTTTTTGGATATGTCCGCAGCAAAAGGAAGAAGAAGGAAACAGTAGGGCCACTGCGTGGAGAAGATGGCAAAATGCTAACAGAAGACAGAGAAAAGGCAGAATTACTCAACACCTTCTTTGCCTCAGTCTTCTCAGAAAAGGAAAAGGGTGCTCAACCTGAGGATAATGGAGCAGAGGACAGAATAGGGGAATTTCAGCACAGAATAAGTAAAGAGATAGTAGAGGAACACCTGGTTAATCTAAATGAATTTAAGTCTCCGGGACCAGATGAACTCCATCCAAGGGTATTAAAAGAACTGGCAAATGTAATATCGGAGCCATTGGCAATAATCTTTGAAAACTCCTGGAAAACAGGAGAGATCCCAGCAGACTGAAGGAGGGCAAACGTTGTCCCCATCTTCAAAAAGGGGAAGAAAGAGGATCCCAACAATTATCGTCCAGTTAGTCTGACATCAGTGCTAGGAAAGATTCTGGAGCAGATCATTAAACAGAGAGTCTGTGAACATCTAGAAGGCAATGCCATAATCACAAAAAGTCAACATGGGTTTCAGAGAAACAAGTCATGCCAGACAAACCTAATCTCTTTCTTTGATAAAATTACCAGGTTGGTAGATGAAGGGAATGCTGTGGATATAGTATATCTTGATTTCAGTAAGGCCTTTGACAAGGTTTCCCATGACATTCTTGCAAACAAGCTTGTAAAATGTGGGCTAGACAAAGGAACTGTTCAATGGATCTGTAATTGGTTGACCGGCCGAACCCAAAGGGTGCTCAACAATGGCTCCTTTTCATCCTGGAGAGAAGTGACCAGTGGGGTCCCACAGGGCTCTGTCCTGGGCTCAGTGCTATTCAACATCTTTATCAATGACCTGGATGACAGAATTGGGAGCATACTTATCAAATTTGCAGATGACACCAAATTAGGGGGAATAGCTAATACCCCAGAGGACAGGATCAAGATTCAAAATGACCTGAATAGACTAGAAAGCTGGGCCAAAGCTAACAAAATGAAATTCAACACAGAGAAATGTAAAGTATTGCACTTAGGGCGGAAAAATAAAATGCACAGATATAGGATGGGTGACACCTGGCTGAATGAAACTACGTGTGAAAGGGATCTAGGAGTCCAAGTAGCCCACAAGTTGAACATGAGTGAACAGTGTGATGCAGCAGCTAAAAAGGCCAATGCTATTTTAGGCTGCATCAATAGAAGTATAGTGTCTAGATCAAGAGAAGTAATAGTGCCACTGTATTCTGCTCTGGTCAGGCCCCACCTAGAATATTGTGTCCAGTTCTGGGCGCCACAATTCAGAAAGGACATTGAGAAACTGGAGCGTGTCCAAAGGAGGGCGACAAAAATGGTGAAGGGTCTGGAAACCATGCCCTATGAGGAACGACTTAGGGAGCTGGGGATGTTTAGCCTGGAGAAAAGAAGGTTAAGAGGTGATATGATAGCCCTGTTTAAATATTTGAAAGGATGTCATATTGAAGAGGGAGCAAGCTTGTTTTCTGCTGCTCCAGAGAACAGGACCCGGAACAATGGATGCAAGCTACAGGAAAAGAGATTCCACCTGAACATTAGGAGGAACTTCCTGACAGTAAGGGCTGTTCGACAATGGAATGCACTCCCTCGGAGGGTGATAGAGTCTCCTTCCTTGGAGGTCTTTAAACAGAGGCTGGATGGCCATCTGTCAGGGATGCTTTGATTTGGATTTCCTGCATGGCAGGGGGTTGGACTGGACGGCCCTAGTGGTCTCTTCCAACTCTACGATTCTATGATTCTATGATGATTCTCCATTGTTTTGAAGCCTTCTCCTGAACCATAAAACCCTGATCTTGAAAGGGTGGTGGAGAAAGTCCAAATTCCACTGGTGCTGGATATCAGATACATTGTTCTGTCTTGGCCTTAATTCTTTATTTCATCTTCAGTTAATTATTAAGCTAAAGATGTGTTTAGGGGTTCCCCACATGTTGTTTTAATATATATATATATATATATATATATATATATATATATATATATTTGTCATTAGCACTATTCACATTGTAAATTCATGTGAATGAAGATAGTGGCAAATCATGTTTTGCAGGATGAAAAGGGGTAAAGTACAAGATAAGAAAGAGATGGAGGAGATATGGAGGTAAGGGTAACAAATGTAGTCCAGATTCTGAAGTCAGAGAAAGATTGAACTGCTTTATCATCAGGAGGATGTCTTGCTCATTCACCAGACAAATTTAGCAAACCTCCATCTTTTTCTTCCACTTTGTAGGGCCTAGGGATTCCCCCTTCCACTCTCATGCAAATGTCATCTCTGGTCTGGCTCTTCAGCCTTACCTTTAATGGGTTGCCTATGAAATACTTTTTAAACATTTATGTTCTGTGCTTCTGAAGAGCTTTTCCTCAGGCTACAGAGAGAACTGCAAGGAAGATCAGTATATTTGCTTGGTTTAAACTATTCCAAAGGCTGAACTGTAGTAGTGTCAAGGAAATACAGCAGTAAGACTATAGGTCGATTTTTGATCTTGGATATTCTATTTTCTGAAATGTGCAAAAACTCTTGAATTCCATGGAGATGCTTCTGGGTTGCTTGAAGTGCTACAGAGAAATCATCTGCTTAGGAAAGTGAGTTAACAATTCACATTACCTTAAGAGGCTGAACTGTAGGCAATAGTAGATATTCCATATGAAACAATACCTTTTCTGAGGCTACATCTATATAAACTCTACATCTTTAATAGATTTGGTTGGCAGAGTGGCCAATACCTCTTCAAATTATCTCCTCTGAATATTTCCCTATGTTAAACAAAAACAAAACAAAACAAACAAAAAACACCTTATAGGAATAATAATATCAAAGGGAAAAGGTCAAGGGCCATCCTTTGCTTGTTTCTGGCCTGGTTTGCTATTTACAGGGAATTCTTAATGAAATGAAATCTCTCACCTGCAATCTGAAGTAACCAAGTCTATTCTTCCACTGCAACATTTTGCCCCCTCATTTTACTGCAGACTTCCCCTGCACTGACATTGGTTTTCATTTAAATAACTTCACACTTAACAATTATAGGCTAATTAAAATACATTGAACTGCAGAGGTCAGTATCTGTCTGCTTGTCACTTATCACTGGTTCATCTAGCTTGTTACTGAACCTATGGACTTACACACACACACACACACACACACACACACACACAATGCTTATGCACTTATGTATTATCCCAGATCTAAGGCAAGGGGTCTGATTCAGAGGATAAGATACACTGTTTTAATGCTTCAACTCTCCTCACTCCAAACATACAGAACGTTACAGTGACATCTTTGTCTTTCTACCATTGGCTGTCATAGTTCACTAAGGCAGATATAGAGGCAGTCCACCGATCTAGCTTTCTGTGGATGAATCTGGAAGCACCTAATCTGAAAACCTTTTTCTTTTCTTTCTTTTAGAATATGTTTTGTGTCCACCATTTGGTGCTAAAAAGTGTAAAACATTTCATTAACTTTCAGTCCCTTTTCACCAATAAATCTATATCCCATCCAAAAGCAGTTCATAATAGTGCACACAAGGAAGTCAGAATCAGGTAACAGCATTGGTCAAGTTACTGTCTTGGTGTGTCCTAAGATTTCTAGCATGTTCATTTCTGCCATGGCTTGATTTTGTCCAGTTCTTTTGCAAAATAAATATGTTGCAACATCTAGCAGGAAAAAGTACACCAACTTCAAGTGTGCTTATTGGAATGTCAGCAACTGGGAAATCCCAAGCTCAAACCATAAATAAATGTTCTTGGACAGGTGGCTGTCCTTCATGATCCTAAGATTATAGTTATGTTTCAAGGAGATAGGTGTACATACTGGAAAACCAAACCAAAGTCCTTAGGATACAGCAATAAATACATCCAATTCAAACTTGCACTAACATGCTGCCAACCAGCAAAGAAAAGAAACCTTGATATCTCATTGTGGTGCTGTTTATCTTATATGCTTTTAAGTTTCTTCCAACTCATGGTGACCCTAAGACAAAAGTATTATGGGGTTTTCTTGGCAAGATTGTTCAGTAGAGGTTTGCTTTTGCATTCTTCTGAGCAGTGGTGTTACTATGGTTGGTATCACCCGATCACTCAGTGGTGCAGAAGGGGGCAGGGGGAGGTAGCAGTAGTGTCCTGCCCCATCCTCCTGCTGCCTCCCTTACCTGACTCTGGCTGCCCGCCTGCTGCCCACCCAGACTACTGCGGGGGCGGGGGGCGGGGGAGGAAGGTGATTTCCATTTAGGATCTGGCATGGTTACTTGGATGAACAACCAAGCCAGACCCTAAATGGAAGGCACCATTCCCCAGCAGTGGCTGCTGCTGGGGATGGTAGTGCCGAGGCCTCTGGACAGTCTTTTTAGGATCTAGTGTTACTGCTCAGGCAAACAGCCACATCAGACTCTAAATAGAAGGCATCCCCCCAGGTGCTGGTGCCTCTGGATGGCCTGATCAAGGTGACATCCTTTCTCACTCGCCCAGCAGCTATGCTAGTCCCACTAGGTGTACCACCCCACAGGGTATATTCCTCCTGCTGGGATGTCACCTGCTGTGGCCCCCCCCTGCCCCCCCCAATGATGCCCCTGCCTCTGAGGCTGAGGGTGTGTGGCTTGGCCAAGATCACCCATGGCCAAGCACGGGTTTAAATTCTGGTTTCCTAGAGTTCTAATCCAATCAACAATCAAATGACTATACCATGCTGGCTCATCCATACTTCATTATTGCACCACATAAAGCCAACTGACACTGATTTATTCATTCCAAATATTATTATTATTATTAACCTTTATTTATAAAGCGCTGTAAATTTACACAGCGCTGTACATAAATTTTTTAGTCAGACGGTTCCCTTACTTTTATTTCTTTGTTTAAAAACGAGCCTTGGACAACACATGATATACAAATCTCAAAGTATAAAACAATTGAATTCCCAAATAATATTTAGTAATGGCTTATGCAGAACTAAGTGATGTTCACAAACTATTGTCAATGTGGCATTCCCTCTGCTTTCCTGCAGAGACATGATCTCTCAAGGATACTCTTGCTTGACTAGGGAAAATGAGCCCCATTCCCTGAAGGCCAGTACTTTTCCTGGTGATTTCATCTCTTTTTATAACTCAGTGTCCAAAATAGAGAACAAAGAATTCCAGACAGCGTTCTTTGGAAAATCTCTGTGGCTTTAAATTTGTAGAAACCCAGCAAGAGAATTTCTGAATAGTTTCTAAAAAAAGTTTTCTCCAGCTATGCCCACCTCCACTGAATGACTGTGGGATTAGTTAGTTGGGTTCTCTCCAGATTAATGAGTCACCTGATAGGATTATGCAAAGGGATCTTGTAGCACCTTTGAGACTGAGAGAAATAAACTGCAGCATATGCTTTTGTAGACTTAGGACTTTATCACACCAGCTTTTTTTATCACAACAATTATGTCAGTGAAGCGAACAGGAACATACTGGTTTGAAAGTGTTCAGCATCACACTTGACTGCAATTGCATGAGTTTGCTTTTTTGGCAGTCCATAGGCACCTTCTACATTGGCTATGTAACCCCACCTTCCATGTCTTTCAGTGCATGCATGCCTTTGCCAAAGTTGTTTTTACTTTGCTCTTTTCAAGTTTTTTATTTTTATTTTTGCTGTAATTATTCAATCACAAGAAAAAGAAAAAGAAAAACACCAAAAGGCATGGAGTAAAAACAACCTTGACCTGCTTGGAAATGGGAGGGGGAGATGAGGAGAATCACTTGCACTCATGCCATGTTACTGCTGTAGAAAAAGACTCATT
This sequence comes from Sceloporus undulatus, assembly GCF_019175285.1. NCBI lineage: Eukaryota > Metazoa > Chordata > Lepidosauria > Squamata > Phrynosomatidae > Sceloporus > Sceloporus undulatus. Next base: position 66,380,762 of record NC_056525.1, on the reverse strand, counting down.
GCACCAGGGGGACTAATGGAATAGAACTAATGGAATTAGGAACCCATTGATGGATTTGTGCCATTAATGAAAAGGTGCACTACAGAAACAAAGAAAATGTAAAGCAGCAACTCAATAGACACTATGTTGTGTGATAAGTCTTGGCCAAATACACTGATATCTTGCTTTAATTCCAGTTTCTTGTCTCACACAATAAAGTCCTTGGACACAGGGATGTAGCCGGGGGGGGGGATCTTGGGGTCCGGACCCCCCCTTCCATTAGAAAAATGAATGGTGTGTGCTGCTGCACCGCTGCACCCAAGCCCCATTGTAATGGTGGCACTTAGTCTGGACCCCCCCCCCTTCCTAAAATCCTGGCTACGTCCCTGTTGGACAGTGCATCTCCAGGTATCTGAGACAGACTACGTCTACAAAAGCATATGCTACAACTTCTTTCTCTCAGTTTCAAAGGTGCTACAATAGTCCAGACTAATATGGATATGTCTTTGAATTCTATCGCCTGATAGCATGTACACTCTGGCAAGACTTGATGGAGACCCAAATGATTCAAGAGTTTATATATGATTCTCACTGAGGAGTAGTTGACATATACAGTGTGTCCATACGTGGACTCACCATACGCGGACTCAATGTCACACGGACAACAAGCCCTAATAAGGTGAATGGGGCGCCTGCCTGCTGCTCATGCCATGAAAAACAGCTGAAAAATTAACTAAACTCAGTATTTCCAGTTTTTCAGGATTCAGTATTTTTTCTGTGGTCTACTACCACTTCTTTATTTATTTTTTATTTTTTTTGTATGTGTGTGGAGGAAGAAGGGGGAATAGCTTAGCCTTTAATTTATGGTATCTCTAAATTTAAAAAACAAACAAACAGTGGAAATTGATAAAAGGAGACATGCATTTAAAACAATAATACACCAAATACTCAGGTGAGGTGGGAGGGGAGGGAGGGAATATTCAGCTTTCTGCATACATTTTATCTTAGATTTTAGGGTTGCTAAACTTAAAAAGAAACATTTCAAAAATCTGTTACAGTTAGTTCCAGTCTGTTAGGAGCTAACATTTCTATATATGTAATTTCATAGGGGCAGTACAGATGGACGGCTCCATGCTGCCCATCTTTGCCCCGTGTCTGTGCCCCCGTATGAATGGGAGGCTGCCATGATGCTGGCACCCATACATATTAGGATTCAGGAGTGTGCAGTGGCTGTGTGCTCCCAAACCCTAATATCACTGCCGCCATGTCACAAAGTGCCCATGTGTACCAGGCCATAGTTACTTGGCTGCATGGTTCATAGTGTAAGGAGCATTTTTTTTTTCAAATGGCAAAAAACCCCAAAACAAAAACAATTGTTTCCCATCTGGATATGAATGCAATAAATTCAGAGTTATTCCATATCCCTTAGTATTTGTACTCCAGCAAATGTATGCAGTATAGGAATTTATTTTGCATTCTGTTACTTTTTGTCTTCCCATAGACTTGCTTTACTAGCTGCTGCAGCTTTGTCATAAAGAACTCCCATTCCATATATTTGCATGCCTCCTCTCTATTGTTTTGTCAATCCACTCCACGCAACAGATGAAGCAGTGTGCTGCTTGTAAGCTGTTCATGTCAAATAGTAAATACATTTGTAATAAACATCAGACTGTCTTTTTGTTCTCTCTGCTATAGACAAATAATGCCATTCTTCTGAACTCCCATTTTCTTACCCAGTCCAATTCTACCATTAGAAAACAGAACCCTCCTACTGACAGAACTATCAGCATAAAGATATTAGAAACTTCAATCACAGTCTTCCCTATGATTCTGTGTCTTCCAGCTATCTTAGAACTATAACTTTCACCATCCCCAACCAGGATGGGCAGTGACCATAATGGGTGAGGATATAGGAATTGTAATTCAACAACTCTAGGCTGAAAGTGAGAGCTTAGTTATGACGTTTAAGAGTAGTTTTCTTGATCATTTCCCCAAAGTTGAGATTCTATTACCATAATTCACATCATAATTAAGATCTCATCAGACTGATCACAATCTCCTCCTTCTCCTCCTGATTCTTTTATCACATAATTGTTAACACATGCTAATCCCCTTTGGTATTCTTACAGTGATATAACTCCTATGGATGAGACACAAGGAAGCAGACAAATTGGCAGCTGATGGCTTACAGACACAGCAGGATATAACATTTGCCACATGCTACGCTGGGGAAGCCCCATGGAGCTAAAAGCCCTATTGAAATGATCAAGCAGGCATTCAAAGACTTTCAGGTGAACATCTTTAGGTCTGGGTGTGAGGAGGAGAGTTCTACTTGCCCAGTAAATGTAGCCACTGATAACTATCATACAAAATTGGTGTTAAAATTAGCATTGTTTTATAATGTACTGTCTTCATAAAGTTGGGATAGATGTGTAGGCTTAAGGATAATTAAATTCACTGATTATTGGAAATATTCAGTCTGGAGTGTGAAATGATAAGTGCTGGAGTCACAGCTAATTGACCTTATGTCTAGAATGATTCTCTCCTAGGCCAATAGCAAAATAAGGGGGCACACTGGCCAACCCAAACATTGTGAAAATAAGAATTGCTCCACATTCCCACCTCTCACTGCAGTTTCTAACATGAATGGAAATATTGTTTTTGAAAATCTTTTGTATGATGAAATGATTCTTCCATTGAACAGCATGGTTTTCATTTCATTTAGAAAAATAAACTTTTCAAAACAGGGCTTCATATTGCATTTAAAAATTCCATAAACTGAAAATTTTCCAAATGCTCCCATCTCTATTGTTTACAAGCTTAATAATTTTTTTACATTAATTTTAGTACACCAAGGTTCCCTTATTCTAGGCTAAGGAGATTATGACATGTGGCTTTAAAACTGCAATTAAAGTTGGAAAATAGGGCCTTTGGTGATACTTATTGCATAATGTTGCCTCCGACCTATTGCTGCTGTGCCTCCAAAGTATGGTTGCACTTCTTCATTGATGGAAAAAGTCCTTCAATAAGCTCCTAATCATGCCATTAACTCTCAGATGCATTAAGTTCCTCCTGTGGCAGTTTCAACATTGGACAGTTATGTGGTGTCTGTCTCCTCCTCTTTACCCCTACCCCTACCACCTCTCCCTTGCTATTTTCTATCAAGCTGGTTTTCTCCCCCCCCCCCACTTTCTTCCCTTTTCTTTCATCTTTGTTTTACTAAATCACATTGCCATAAAATTGCTAAATTTTGTTACAAATAAAAATATAAATAAAAAATGAAAAAGGCATGTTGGGTAAGGCATAGGGAATAAAGGTGGGGTTAAGGAGGAGTGCAGAAGAGAACATGAGGAAAACAGCCCTTGTCATGCTATAGAAGAGATATGCTATAAGGAAACTTCCCAAACCAGTATGTATCTATTTATTTTTATTAAAATGGAGAGAACAAGGCACATGTAATAATGTCCTAAATCATGAGGTGGCTCTACAAATTATAGTAGGAACAGAAGGAGCCATGATAATATTTTCCTCTCAGTCCAGCCAGTTGAACAAAATGGTTTTTTCTGGGTTGTGTGTAACAGGGATGCAGCTAGGATTTTAGGAAGGGGGGGGGGGGGCCAGACTAAGTGCCACCATTATAATGGGGCTTGGGTGTGGCGGCGCAGCAGCACACACCATTCATTTTTCTAATGGAAGGGGAGGGGTCTGGATCCCAAGAACCCCCCTTGGCTACGTCCCTGTGTGTAAGTAATTCTAACTTTCTATCCTCTGCAAGCTATCATCTGAACAGATGTGGTCTCCAAAATCTATGGTCCAACTTAACCTGACAGTTCTTAGGGTGCAGCAGTACAAAATAGTTAAACACTCATCATCCACAATTTTACAAAAACACTTACTAATGCCAGTGGCATGTTCAGGGATAGCCAAGTCTCAATGTAATTTCAGCAATAAGGAAGAAATTGTTGACATGGAGATTGAGGCTTGATAATTTTCTCCTAAAGTAAAAGCAGTGTTAGTCTGGACAAATCAGGGCAGGAGTTTATAAATCAGTCAGGGTTAGGATAGAACAGCAAATTGGAATAAGACTGTGCTGGGTTTAGTTATCAATGTCTGCCAATACATAGGTGCCTTCCATGAAAACAACATAGGATAGGGCCATTTTAGCAGCTGGCTCCAAGTTCTCAAAGTGTTAAAAGATTTACTTTGATATTATGTCAATTATTATAGAGTTTCAGTGTCACCTTCTATTAAGGACAATGGTGTGGGACTCAAAAAGCTATGATCTATGACTGAAGGTGTCGCTGGATATTGTGGATCATCCACCTGCAACTTCTCCACCTTTGTTTATCCATGACCTCTTATTTAAGGCTGACTTCATCCATATGTTCTGTGATATTTTCCAGGAGTCACCACTGCAGTGAAATTGGCTATTCTGCTGCATGTAGAGGTTAGTTGAAATTCCCCAGACATGGGCATGGCATGGACAGAGAGGTGATATTCTCAACGGAGGGCAAACAGGTAATTACAGTTCAACTCAAGACCAACGACCATGGTCTGTATATTTATTCCATATCTTCAATGTGGTATGAATTTTTCTGCTTATGTGGTTCCCATGAACACCTCACAAAAGATGGAAGTGAACAGATGGATTTACAGCCATAAAGTAGCTTGTTCACTGTCTGCCCTTGGCAGCTTCTGCAACATTCATTCTAATTTGTCTAAGTAGCAGGACACAGCCTGTGTTGAAGCATTGCTTACATGGATATATCATCTGGAGTTCACCAGGTCAAGAAAGAACATTTCATAAACCAGGCCAAGTACTGGTGATAATCCCTGCCCATATCAGTCACTGGACTTTTTTTTACTTTTTTCAGTATGCCACTTGGAAACAGAAAGTAAAGGGAACACTGTCCTCGGATTTATCCTTATCACAAGGTAGCACAAGGTGATGTATCCTCTTCATGTGGCAGATACTGAGGTCAGCAAATTTGCAGTTAATTGCACAATAACCCCACGTTCCAGTGCAAGGTTCTCTATGACCTCAAAAAAGTGCCAGACCTCTTTAATCTGAGGTTAATTCACACTACACAATTGTAATGTGATGATTCCATCTTAATTGTCATGGAAATATCCTATGGAATCCTGGGATCTGCAGTTTAGGAAAGTTTAGGATAGGGTATTTAGAATTCTCAACAAGAAAGATCTAGTATACTGTCCATCTGTGCCAGTTTGGAAAGGACAGTCCTGATTAAATCTTTTTCACCCCACTTTTTCAATTGCTTTTAAAATGTCTCAGTTTGTCTTTTTTTTCCTTTCCACTTTCCCCCTTCATTCTTAGTTTACTTCAATTGCTGCAAAAAGTCTTCAAAGTGCAAAAGTAGTTTGCATATAGTTATCTCAGTGCAGGGAGATGACAGAAGGTGACAGATTCTTGTACTTCCCTATATGTTCAGGCAAAAGCCAACTATTGCAGCCTTTCCTAGCCTTCCTCATTAATACCTTTTGCCATCTTGATCATACTTTGATCTTGCTTGATCACAGATGTCCCATTGTTCATGTATGAATATTAGAAGGCCTCACCAAGGTGTAGAATGCCATAGTGTGCAGCCATGGCAGTTAAAGTTATATCTCTGTGTAGTATGAAGTAGCCCTGATATGTCAGCATGGCAAAAAGACTGAGAGTGTATTTTACACTTGGGTTAGTCCAAACAAACTCACTTCCACAATCAGGCTTCTTTTGCTAGTGTATCTCTCTGTGTGTGTGTGAATGAGAATCAGTGTGACTTAGAAAATTGCATCTATTGAGTCATTTGACTGGGAGGAAATATTTGATACTCAAAAGCACTTTCCCACCACAAAATCTACTAATACTAATATTAATACTAATAATATTTATTTATTTCCCACCTCTCCTCAAGGTTAGAGGTGGGGCACAATATGTTAAAATACAAAACACAATTAAAAAACACATAGGGTTTCCTGTTATTGTTTTTGAAGGTGCACCTCCTCTTATATTATTATTACATTATTATATTTACTTATTGCACTTTCCCCCCAAAATTGGGACTCAAAGTGTCTATATACATTTTAATATGCAATTTGTAAAGGACTGCAGAGGTATGAGAAGGACCAGTAAACCAATCAAGCATGTGTTAAGAGGAAAGGCAGGAGCTCTTGTTAGGCAATCATGTCCATTATTTTATAGTTCAGTAAATACACAGTCAAAGATATCAGATACCCACAGACGATATAACTCATCATGTTCTTAGCTGACAAGCACATGACCCTACTCCCATAGCTTGGAGGTAGTAGAGCACATAGAATCATAGAATCATAGAGTTGGAAGAGACTGCAAGGGCCATCCAGTCCTACCCCCTGCCATGCAGGAAAGATGGCCTTCCAGCCTTTGATTAAACACCTTCAAGGAAGGAGATTCCATTACACTCCAAGGGTGTTTGTTCCACTGTCAAACAGCCCTTACTGTCAGGATGGAAGTTCCTCCTAATGTTGAGGTGGAATCTCTTTTCCTGTAGCTTGCATCCATTGCTCCGGGTCCTAGTCTCTGGAGCAGCAGAAAACAAGCTAGCTCCCTCCTCAATATGACATGCCTTCAAATATTTAAACAGGGCTATCATATCACCTGTTAACCTTCTCTTCTCCAGGCTAAACATCCCCAGCTCCCTAAGTCGTTCCTCATAGGACATGGTTTCCAGACCCTTCACATGCTTTACACAGGGAAGGATGTGGGGTTCATTCCCTGATTAATTTTGGAAAAACTCCTGTCTGATACCCTAGAACTACTGCCAATTACTATAATGCAGGCAGTTTTGAGTCAGACAGACAATAGTCTGACTCTGTGAAAGCCAGCTTCCAGTGTTCTTATGTATCTATACGTCCCACACTATCACACTTGCATCTCTTGGGTAACTGTCTCTGCTGCACTACTCATTTCCTCCCAGCACGAATCTATTACTCAGGCTGTTTCACATAGAGCTGTAGAATCTAATTTGAGGAACAAACTAAAGGAGAATTCATATTCTCTCAATTTATACATTTTCCTTCATGTGATGACATTTCTCCAGAGGTGCACACCTGAACAATCAGCTTTGCAAAGTTAGCTCATTTCAGTGACAAATAACCAGAGCTGATTTGATTTATATCATGATTTAAATTGCTTCTTTGAGGGACTCGCTTTTAATTATTTAAACCACGATTTAAATCACAAGTAAGGAATATTATATTTGATCATCATTTTTAGCAGAAGTTGATTATTGTTTAATTTAATTTTATTATATATTCAGAGGTGTAGGTTTCATTAGAAAGTAGGTATATACTAAAGAATTGTTTTGAATTATTTTCAGATTAATTTTCATTTCATGAAAGAAAGGGATACCTTGTATTTATCATATATACTCAACTATAAGTTGACCTCATGTATAAGTAAAGGGCATAATCCAAATTTATGAATTCTGATATGATCCCTGGATAAGTTGAGGATAAAATTTAGAGGCATGTAACAAAGAATCTAAAGGATGAAGCAAAGAACTTACAAAATTTCAACAGACATAGCTGCTTGTGCTCATACTAAAGGCTGGATGGATGGAAGAGTGGGGGGGGGGGGGGGTCAGTAGTTTCAGGATGCACTTGCTTTTCTACCAGGGAATGGCTCCTCTTTAAAAATAAGAGTTAAATTACATGGACATTGACCCATGGATAAGTTGACACAAGTTTTTGGGGTCAATTTTGATTAAAATTTCTAGACTTATACATGAGTATATACAGTTTATCCAGACTCCCCTTCCTTGTTCAGATTTGCTCCTCATCCCTAAATTCTATACTCATTGACCTCCTCTCTCTTTGCACTTAGACAAAAGTAGCACCTTAAGAGAATGAGCAACCATACACTTTATGTACGCAAGTACTGCTCAAAGTGTCGGACAATGGAGTGGTATTGGTCTATAAGCCATTATTTGGCAAATGGCAAATTTTCAGGAGAGAATGAAACAATTGTAGCCAATAGGCACAGATATGGTACTGGTTCCTGGCACATTGTGGGGGGAAATCCTGATGGTCTCCCACATCGGATAGCTTGACATATACTGATGGACACCACCAGCAGAATAGGGCTGAATGATGTTATCTCCCAGTTGCTGTTAGCATATTCATAAATATAATTGGGAGTTACTGTATATAGTTCATATTCAAGATACCATCTTTGATACCTACTTTGCAAATTAAATTTTTGGAGAAAATTTTGAAATCCCATTTTATTTAAAAAGTACCCACTTTATATTAAAAAAAAACATTCATTTTAAATTTAGAATGTCTCATTATTATTTTTTACCATTGATTTTTATCCACCTTGCTAATCCCTGAACAAAGCAGGGATAAAGGCAAGTTAGGGAGGTGAAGAAAAGCAACAGTCATATTTTATCCTTTAGGAAGCACCATTTCTAAACACATGCTAAGCATATCCATCATGTTTGTCTTGGGTACACTATAGGATGCCATGTGCTACTGCCACTGTTTTTGTTGTTGCTGCTGTGCATTTTAGAGTGAACTCCAGTTTATGGCAACACCATCATAGGGTTTTCCTGGCAAGCTTTATTCAGAAGAGGTTTGCCATTGCCTTTCTTTTAACCTGAGAGAATGCCACTTGCCCAAGTTTATCCAGTGGATTTCCATGGCTGAGTGGGGTTTTTAATCCTGGTCTCCAGGAGTCTAGTCCAATACTTAGGGCTTTGTCACACCAGCAAAGTAAAGCACAATTGTTGTTGTTGTTATTATGTGCCTTCAAACCATTTCTGAATTATGGTGAATCTAAGGCAAATCTGTGTCACAGTTTTCTTGGCAAGTTTCTTCAGACGGGGTTTGCCATTGCCATCCTCTGAGATGTAGAGAGTGTAATTTGCCCAAGGTCACCCAGTGAATTTACATGGCCCAGTTGTATCAGAATAATTGTGCCTCCAAAGGGGCTTACTGCATGACACTGTTGTTCTGTTTTTTTCCCCATGCGAGGTCATCTGAAACATGCTTCTTTTTAATAACACAAAAAATCCCTTTCCTGCTTCTATTGTGCTATGATTTCCCGTGCAAAAATTCAGTCACACTCGTATGATGATTTGGGGTGTTCAGGGCTGGTTAGTGGGCATGTTGTGGGTGGGGAAACATCAGCCTACCTCCAGTGATCAAGGGAGAAGGGGCGAGAATTTCAATTTGAACTGCCAGTGCCAAGTAATTGGAAGATCTTTCCTCCAACCCAGTTTTCTCTCTGCTCTTCTTAGGAGGCAGCCCCAACCTGGTGACCCCCGAGAAAGGATTGATCGACCCCCAGGTTGGGAACCCCTGGGCTACAGCAATTTCCTAGACTTTTAAACTTTTTTTTTTCTTTTACAGAAAAAAATAATTGCCAAATTACTGCTCCCATCACCAACTGGGGCTTGTCAGAGAAGCCAAAACTTTGTTCACTGACCCCTCCCTGCTGTCTCCTTTTCCAGCCCTGTTTGGAAATCTCACTTGCTACACAACAATAACACATAATGCCTCAGGTGCAAAAGGGAAAGAGCAGTCCTGATGGCATGACACTTTTGAAAACAAAATTTTAGTAGGAGAAAGGACTTGTATGATAATGCTCTTAAACCATGCTGGTTCTTTGGGATGTCATTTGGGGGACTAAAGATGAAGGACTCCTATAAAGAAGGCTTCTTCGTGGTGCTCTTTTGGGAGGAACATACTGGAAAAAGGAGCTCTGTGTATGTCTTCTGAAAATACTTGGCTGTCTTGCTCCTATTACAAGTTCTTGCTAACACAAAATAGGCACAAAGAACTCCTATTACCTGCCAAGTGTTCCAAGAACAAGAACCAATAATTCCTTGAGTTATCCACTTTTTCTCTCTTGTATTTTAAAAGTCCTTTATTTCTAGGGAGGAGGGGGACCTGGGTCATGATGACATCCTTTGCTGTGGAGGCGTGGACAATTTGGATTTCATTTTTCAGTCCTTTCTTTGTGCATGCCCTTCATTTGGTTTCGTCAGTGAGTGGCTTCACATTGCGAGTTCAGCCCCCTCATAGCGAAATATGAGTCAGCTTTACTTGCACAGCTGTTTGAAGATCAAGAGAAACTCTAAGCCTGGTACTGTCCCTTTCAAATCCACTTGATCTGGTTGGGTATGGGTTCTGCTATTGCTATGGATAGTTGTTTGCTTTATCTCTAAGATTCTTTTCCCCCAGTCACGGGAGGAAGCTCATTGCAAAGGCTTTAACCAAGTTCTTTGTCATGACTACAGGATCATTAGAGTTCAAAATTATTTATGCCAGAATCTTTGTTTCAACCCACATGTAAGTGTCACCTTATCAGAGCCTCCTTCAACCCACCAGGCTGCCTGGGTGTAATGATAGATTAACTTGACAGAATATCACTCCCTCCCCATCACAGCCCCCTGGGTAAAACAGCTGCACATCTGGCAGAAAGGTCAAGAGATAACTTTCATTCTCCTGCCACTTCAGAGTCTGCTTCATTCTGTCACCTGCCACGTAACTACCCTACCTGTACCAGACAAATTCTGGCTATAAAAGTTTACGTTTCTTCTGTCAAAATCTCACATAAACTGATAAGAGAGAGTTGAGGATTTTTATGTGCAGACCACCAGAGTATCATTAGATCTTTTTTTTTTTAACATCAAAAGGAACACCATGGAGAGAAGTCTTTAATGGGCTTGTTGCGCTGCCATCATCTCCTCTCAATGTGAATATAAACACATTTCTTCACAGGATATTCTGCTGCTTCCTCTTGTCTGGATGGAGGTGTGGTGGTAGTGGAGAGGAAAATGAAAAGTTGCACCACAGGAGCGGATTAGGTTTTTTCATCATTCCACATTGGGGTGATAAATTTCTGAAGCCAAGTTAAAGGTTATAAAAAAGACACAAGCCTCTGAGAATTCCACATTTTTTCATGAAGGAAGATGGTATTAAAAAACTGTGCAAAATTGAGGAAAAAGAGGGGGGAAAGCTGACCAGGTCTTCTCTGGAGGTACCCTAAGGTCAACTGATATTTCCAATTAGAGCAGCTTAATTGTTTATTGGTCAGTTTTGGAATGAAGGCCCTCATCAACATCAACACACCCAGGTAGAGTCCAGAAAATGCAAGCCACAGTGTTGATCTTTCTCACAAAACAACAGACTGATGACCATGCAAAACTCTGTCAGTTGTTCTGCTTCATTTATTGATCCTAGGTCAGATTTTCCTACAATCTTTGATTCTGTTCTGGAGTTTATCATATGCAATTTTAATGCTGACCCAGGCATGGGACAGGATCGGGCTGGAATGGGTTATAACTGATTTTACCATATGCAGAATTGCTGCTGTGCTGCTGCCTGACCAGCACCCATCTTCCAGCAGTGCTCTGCTGGCTGATTTTGGTACTATGAAAGTTTGCCCTAGTACCAAAATTGGCTGCCAAGCACTGCTGGAGGATGGATGATGGTCAAGCAGCAGCGGAGCAACAATTTTGCATGTGGTAAAACCAGTTTTAACCCGTTCCAGCCCGATCCTCTCCCATGCCCAGATCGGCGTTAAACTTGCATATGATAAACTCCTCTATTTCTCACTCTTGCATTCCAATCACATATGTTTAACAAGAAGCCCTGTTTTGGTGTGTGGTCAATTTCCTCCTGGAATCCAGCACAGAACCTTTTAATTTCCTCTTCTGCCTCTGTAGCTGGAACATAAACTTGATAATAATATTCTGATACTTGATACTTGATAATGATACCAAGTCAGATCACAAATACCTCAAGGGAAACAGGGGGATCTCACTCCTGGGATGGCAGGCAATAAATAAAACATGACCACATCACTCCCATTCCTTCTATTGTACCACTGAATCTAATCAGTGAATTTGGTGGTAGAATAAAGCCAAACAAAGCTAGGCACCTTCTTTTCAAAGACGCTATGATTTCATTCTCCTTCTTAGTACCATATATCTTGATTAAACATTAACAGACCAATAATTTTGGCTTTTATTTTTTTTAAATAATAGCAGAAGGAACATTATTGTTTTAATGCATTATTCGCTGCTTTGGGGACCAAAGGATCAATGGTGGACATAAGAAATAAAGAAACAAAGTAAATACATTGACAATAAAAACAGTGGCACCATCTTGCACCACACATTATCACACGGAACATGGGCAATGTATCGTGAATTCCACTAGCAAGATGGTAAGCGAAGTAGCGTTCATGTAGAATCCTGTAAGGCCGAATCTCAAAATAAAACAAAAATTGGAACATTTTGTCTAGATGTTGTAAACTGCTTAGACCAAGTAAGGAGTATTTGGCACACTTGTTCCAAGTGCTGTTCAAATACACCTCATTAGATCTCAAGCCTAGCTCATTAACACTACCTATTGCTGTAGCAGAATGGTAACCTCAGGAAACATCTACTAGGTTATTTATAGATCCAACATGCCATTGCATTAGGGCCCAGATGAGCCAGTGTTATTTGCAGACGCCTCCATTTCAGCTGTGGAAAAGCACCCTGAAATTACTTGCTCTTTAAGGCTATAGGATACAAGCTGAGGCAAGCTACTGTAGCCAGATTGGCAGCAGACCTATTTCTTTTTGCCTTGTAATCATTACTTCTCTTCACCCACCCCCACTTTTTTCGAGAGTCTGTAGCTGCTTTCTCTGTGGTGCCATGAGATAGCTCTTCAGCCACCAGAAATTGGCAGAACCTCCAGGATTTTCAAAGGGCTTGAGTGGCTGATGCATGGAGAGGGGGGTCTGCCTAATTATCTAGTTCACCTTCAGGACAAAATAGTGTGCTGAGATAGGGCACGTAGACTTTGTCTCTCCCACTTCCACCAAATAAACCTTTCATTTTTCCATTGTTTGGCATTCATGATATGCTTTTTAATTAACGCAGGTCCCATTTCCTTTGTGCTTTTTATTCTTCATGTATATTAAAGCCTATACACTATGCTGAGGGCATGATGGCAGCAAGGCAGACAGGTAGGCAGATGACAGATGTCACAGGGACAACTTGACACACTTCACTAAGGCATCACATCTTCCCAAGTTAGAACCACACAGTCCCTCAAAGGCAGAAAGCTTTCCACTAGACCACTGAGGGCACTGCAATTGGTCTCGGCCAGGACACAGAAGGATTACCATAGGGCAAAGTTGGGAAATCTTGCCCCACCAGATGCTTTGACCTTCAACCCCACCCAATGTGGCCAATAAACAGGGATTATGAGAGGTTTAGTACAATAGGCCTGGCGGCCCAAAGGTAACTCATCCCAGCTACAGAGCTCTGTAGAGCTCTTGAACCTGGCTCCTCTTACTCCACATCCTGTAGCATGTCATGTGACTCCCTAGAACAGGAGGCTACTTATTTTATGTGCTCCACCACCAACCAATCTACTTTCCCTTTCAGACTCCAACCTGGAATTTTATCAAGCTCCAAATACATTCTGGACTGACCTGGCTCTGTCAAAATGGATGGAAGAGATGTCCATTAAATCCAATTATATCCCTGCCTCTGCATTATATGCAGGGCAGCTCACACCAGAACAGAACAAAATTTGCCCTAATTTCCAAAGGCTATACTCATCTGAGATAAAGAAGAAGCATTCAACCAAAACAATATATATATTTTTAAAAATGTCACTGCAATGGGATCTGTTGGTTCTTCTGTCCAGTAGGAACCTACTAGATTTTTCAGATTTACCAGAATCCTCTACCAGCTTTTGAAATATATGTATGTATGTATTTGAGTTAGATTGGCCCTGAACAGAAGCTTTTAAGGCAGCCATGACATCTGAACATGCCATGATATAAAGCTTTGGTGGGGACTGCAGGACCCTTGGCCTATGAGGCCCAGCTGCCCAGCCCTACCATCCATGATTTGGTGTAGTATTTTTTCATTTGATGTAGGCAGGATACAGACTGCCCAAAAAGAGTGGTCTGCCGCCGCCACCTTTTCTGCCGGTGGGAAGCCGCAGCAGATAAACCGCGTGGCTTCCCGCCAGCAGAAAAAGAACCCGCAAAAAGCAGATTCTTTTTTCGTCGTGCTTGTGACGCCCAAGTGTGCAAATGGCACATGCGTGACATCGCAAGTATGATGCGACGTGTGGACGCTATGCGTCCATCACGTTGTAATGGCAGCACCCATGTAGACAGGATGCTGCCATTTTGACGCCACCAGTACGTACTAGGCTAACTCTACTACGTACTAGGGTTAGGGAGTGTCTGAATGGTGTGCGCTCCCTAACCCTACTGCCGCCGCCATGCTACATTTTGCCAGTATGTATTGCACCTCAGTCTTCAATTTATATACTGTAATGTATATGGATCCATGACAGAGCTGGTGCAAGCCACTGTGTAGCCTGAGGTGAAGACCAAAATTGTTTTTCTTTCCATTACTTGCACAGAAGCTGACCAGACTGGAAGGGAACATCTTACTTTGGAAACAGGTCAGCATCTTCAACTGCCTGTTGGGAACAGTAGGGCAACTTAGGGGATGTAGAAGAGGCCACATGATACACACAGCTCTATCCTTCAATATCTCACTGCCATTCCTCCTTAGTACAGTACCTGAGATAGCTGCCTCAGTCTGTCTCAGGGAAGGATCTGCAGAGAGAAGCTTCAGTTGCCATCATGCATGCTTCAGCTTGCATTGGAATCAATAACTAGCCACAGTTTTCCCCCCAAAATGTAACATAAACACTGTCAAACACAGCAATGTGATATAGCAGCTAAGAAGGCCAATGCAATTCTACGCTGCATCAATAAAAGTATAGTGTGTAGGTTGAGGGAAATAATAGTACCACTCTATTTTACTTAGATCAGACTTCACCTGGAATACTGTGTCCAATTCTGGGCACCACAATTCAAGAAGAATGTAGGCAAGTTGAAGCGTATCCAGAGGAGTGGCTTGGGTACATGGGTATGTTTAGCCTGGAGAAGATAAAGTTAAGGGGTGACATGGTAACCATTTTTAAATATTTGAAAGAATGTCATAATCAGGATGCAGGAATCTTGTTTTCTGCTACTCCAGATTCTAGGACATGGAGCAATAGATTCAAACTACTGGAAAAGAGATTCCACCTCAACATTAGGAGGAACATCTTGACAGTAAGAGCTGTTTGACAGTGGAGCGCACTCCCTCAGAGAGTAGTAGAGTCTCCTTCTTTGGAGGTTTTTAAACAAAGGCTGGATGTCCGTCTATTGGGAGTCCTTTGACTGTGTATTCCTGCATGGCTGGGCGTTGATCTGGATGGCCCTTGGGTTCTTTTCCAACTCTGCGATTCTATGATCATACATGTCAATCATTATGTAATTTAAATTACTTACCTACACATAATGTCTGAAGAGGTATTCTTGCTCTACTTCTCAAATAACTATTTGGCTGTGTCTACACTGGTGCCTGCTTCACATAGTTCTGGAGCAGGATTGTAGTACATACGTTAACTTTTTTACATCTGTGGCATGAGATAATCAAAGGCTGACATTGCAAAATATGATACATTGTTGTTATGTACCTTCAAGTCAATTCCGTTTTATGGCAACCTTATTCTAGGGTTTACCTATTAAGATTTAATCAGAGGAGGTTTTCCATGCCTTCCATCTAAGGCTGAAAGAATATAACTTGCCCAACGTCACCCAGTGGGTTTCCATGCTTGAGCAAGTTTTTGAACCCTGGTGTCTCAGAGTTGAACATTCAAACCACTGTAATACACTGGCTCTCATTATTATACATACTTTGCTTTTTATATGACTACTCCAACACTATTCCTCAAATAGCACAGGTTGAGAATCACAACTCTACTCACTAACAATGTAGTTATCTATGCCAGTACTACTTATTTGGGTCTGTTGCATGGATTTGACATAAAAACAAAGCCAGAGAGTGATATTCTTGGAGGCATTGTCCAGACAGCAGCTCTCTCAGGAACATGAGAAATCTCATGTTACAAGTCTAATTCTTATCATCAGACTTAGGGAACTTTTTTTTTACTACAACTCCCAGAATACCCTAGTCAAAAGGAAAATTTCCAGTATCTGGTCAGCCACTGGTGCTTCTGTGCCAAGCTGTAACACTGTGTGCATTTCATAATGCATGATTATTTGAAGAGATTAAATTTTTATGTTGAGTACATTGCAGTGCCAAGAGACATGTCCTTTGCAAGTTATTATATCATTAAGACATGTAGAGCTGAGGATTGCCAAACAAGGAGTCCATGAAATATTGCGAGGTTGTGGCCTTTGCGAAGTCCCTAGGGCAGCTGGCTGAGCAGATTACCAGTGTTGGAGGGGCCACAAAGCACCAGAGGTAATTATTCAGCCACTTGTCAAAAGCACAGCACTCCAAGAGGTAGATCAGGCCTCCTTTGGATTCAAAGTATGGTAATAACTACTAATTATAGGCACAAAGATATTATTACTGTTGGCCATTGGCAACCCAGTATAGACTGCGTTATTTTCTTGGCACTTCAAAATACTGATGTGGGAGGTTCCCAAGACTGTCATTTGTGCTCTGTTGGAATTTTAGCCTTTAATATTTGGCCAGTTCTTTCTAGCTGTGTTTGTAACAAAAACATATTATTCCAGGCTGAGGGGGAAAATCAGGACATTTAGTTTTAAACTTTCAAATGAGCAGAAGTCATAGAAATTTCACAAGCTCTTTGCTTATTTTCATTTAGTCCTATGTGTAGGGGGTGGGAATTGTGACCATGTGGGGAACAAGCAGCCCTAGGAGGTGGTTATATGTGGCCTCTGGCTCCCTGGGCCTCTACCATTATCTTTTCCACTCCCCCCGACCCCGCTTTTTTTTGGGGGGGGGGGCTGAAAATACACTCCAGCAGCCCTGTTTTGTAAATGCTATTTCAGCAGCTCCAACCCAAATAGAAAACAAAGCACAAGATAGCAAAATAGAACACAACAACAAGAAGATTTGGAAAGTGACTGGAAGTGACTTCTGGTTGCCACCGGATGTTTTGGAGTGGCCTATCAAGGGCATTTGTTGTTGCTAACTGCCGTCAAGTCAACTTTGACTTATGGCAATCCTATAAATGAGAAACTTCCAAGTCACCCTGCCATCAACAGCCCTGCTTAAGCCTTGCAGACTCAGGGCTGTGGCTTCTTGACTGAGTGTATCCATCTGAAATGCAGTCTTTCTCTTTCTCTATTGACTTCTATCTTACCAAATATTATTGTCTTTTCTCATGAGTCGTGTGTTTTCATGATATGGCCAAAGTGCAACAGTGTCAGTTTAGTCATCTTGGCTTCTAGGAAGAATTCTGGCTTGATTTGCTCTAGGGCCCATTTATTTGTTTTTTGGGCTGTCCATGGTATCTACAGAACTCTTCTCCAGCATCACATTTCAAATGAGTTGTTTTTGTTCCTATCAGCTTTCTTCACTGTCCAGCTTTCACAAACATACATAGAAATGGGAAATGTGATGGCACAGACAATCCTGACCTTAGCACAGTATTCAGTTTTCTTGTTCTCTTGTTCCAATTGCTACTTGTCTTCTAATCTCTATAGCTCCTTCTTTTCTGCCCTCGCTTTTCTATATCTTTAATCTCTCTCTCTCTCTACAGGTTCTTTCCCTTCAGTCTTTAAACATGCTTTAGTTTCCCTTATTCTAAAAAACCCTCTCTTGACCCCTCTTCTCTGTCTAGCCATTGTCAGATTTCTCTTCTTCCTTTTCTTTCTAAGGTTTTGGAACGGGTTGTTTACTCTCGCTGCCTTGAGTTTCTTGAAGCCAACTCCATTCTGGATCCCTTTCAGTCTGGTTTTTCCCCACGGCATTCTACAGAGACGGCTCTCACAAAGATCTCAGATGATCTTTTATGGTCCAAGGCTAATGGCCTTTACTCTGTTCTTGTTCTTCTTGGTTTGTCTGTGGCCTTTGACACCATTGATCACTTTCTTCTAGCTGATATACTTTCTGACCTTGGGTTCTCGGACTCTGTTCTTGACTGGTGTAGATCTGATTTGTCAGATAGATCTTTTGCAGTGGTCACGGGTGGTCAGACTTCATCTTCTGTTTTGTTATCAGTTGGAGTTCCCCAAGGCTCTGTTTTGGGTTCCCTATTGTTTTTTCTTTACACTTTGTCCCTAGGAAAACTCATTAGTTCTTTTGGCTTTTCCTATCATTTGTACGCTGATGACACTCAGCTGTATCTTTCTACCCCTGACCTTTCTCCGGGTCTTGAACAGCAAGTTTCATCTTGTCTTACAGCTGTCTCTCAGGGGATGCATCATCGGCACTTGAAGCTCAATATGTCCAAAACGGAGCTACTCGTTTTTCCATCTAAGTCTACTCTTCAGTATTCCTTTTCTGTTTCTGTTGATGACATTTTTATTCGACCAGTCCAGGAAGCCCACAGTCTTGGTTTCATTTTTGATTCTTCTCTGTCGTGTATCCCCAGATCCAGGCCACAGCCAAGGCATGTAGTTTCTTTCTTTTCAATATTGCTAAAATCTGTCAATTTCTTTTGACCTCTACTGCCAAGACTCTGGTCCACACTCTGGTCATCTCGCGACTTGATTTCTGTAACCTCCTTCTGGCAGGGCTCCCTCTTTCTCACCTCCGTCCTTTAATTTCTGTCCAGCATTCAACTGCATGCATTATTACATCCACTCACCACTTTGACCATGTTTCTCCTCTATTATCATCCCTTCACTGGCTCCCCCTCTCTTTCTGTATTCAGTATAAGCTTCTGTTGTTGACTTTTAAAGTTCTGCATGGGCTGGCCCCTCCTTATTTATCAGACCTTCTTTCTCCCCACCTTCCCACCCGTGCTGGTAGTCAAGGTCTGCTGTCTCAGTCTAGGATTTTCACTGCCCCGTCTTGGCTTCATCCCTTTTCATTTGCTGCCCCTCACTCCTGGAACCTCCTTTCCCCATGAACATGGCTCATCAATTCATTGACCAGTTTCAAAACTGAGTTGAAAACCATCCTATTCAGGGAAGTTTTCCCAGGCATTGCATGATCGTTATTTGAGGTTTTTAATTTGTTGCCTGCCTTATTTTATTGAACCTATTCCTGTATTATTATGTATTATTTTATGCAATTATTTCGTAGAATGCACGCCATGGGCAGGTTTATTTTTTATCTGTTTTACTGATTGTATGTACAGCGCTGTGTAACTCTACAGCACTATATAAATAAAGCATAATAATAATAATAATAATAATAATAATAATAATAATAGCAATGTTATATCTTGATACTGCAGAAACTTTTCTAGTTCCTTCATAACTGCCTTTGCAAGTCCTAATCTTCTTCTGTTACTTGGCTGCAATCTCCATTCTGATAAATGACTGAACCAAGGTATGGAAAAATCTTGAACTATTCCAATGTCTTCTTCATCTGCTTTAAAGTAATGTAAATTGTATGTGGTCATTATTTTTGTTTTCTTAATACCAGAGCCAAAAATGGGCCTCCAACTCTGCATTTATGCCATGTATTGCTGATGAACTGGAAACACACTGCCTGACATGAAATGGGAAAAGTGGTTTGTCAGATATTTCACTTCAAGAAGGAAAGGAGAAATTCTGTGGGTACTGTATGGTATTTTTGCATTCATGTCATTTATAATAATAATAATAATAAAATTTTATTTATATACCGCCCTTCTATAAAATCAGGGCGGTGAACAACAGGAATAAGAATACAAATTATACAAAACCCGATAAGATACATTAAAAACAATTCAATAAAAATAATAAAATAACATGTCGGCAAAACAATGCTGACATGGGGGGGGGGGAGAATTACTGGTCAGGGTAAGCTTGTTCAAATAAATGGGTTTTTAACCCCTTCCTGAATTGGGGTAGGGAGGTGGCTGAGCGGAGCTCAAAGGGCAGCGCGTTCCAGAGGTTGGGGGCTGAGATGGAGAAAGCCCTCCTAGAGGTGGAATTATATTTCACCTCTGGAACTTTTAACAATAGCTGCCCTGAAGATCGAAGTGCGCGGGGCGGATTGTACGGAGAGAGGCGGTCCTCCAGGTACCCTGGGCCCAAGCCATTTAGGGCTTTATAGGTAATTACCAACACCTTGTATTGCGCCCGGAAGCGAATAGGCAGCCAATGTAAGTCTTTAAGGACTGGAGTTATATGACTGGCCCTGGCAGTGCCAGTGACCAGACGGGCTGCCATATTCTGCACAAGTTGCAGCTTCCGGGTATGGTACAAGGGTTGCCCCATGTAGAGCGCATTGCAGAAGTCCAAACGAGAGGTTACCAGGGCGTGTACAACAGTTTCAAGGTCTCCCCGGTCGAGGTAGGGACGCAGCTGGCGTATCAGCCGAAGCTGATAACAGGTGCTCCTGACCGTCGCATCCACCTGAGAAGTAAGGTGGAGCGACGAGTCCAGGAGCACCCCCAAGCTGCGTACAGAGTCCTTCACGGAAAGCGTGATTCCGTTCAGGACAGGTGGAACCACCGCCAGCCCCGGACCGGGGGAACCTATCACCAGTACTTCCGTCTTCTCTGGATTCAGGCTGAGTCTGTTGTCACTCATCCAGCCCATTACCGACTCCAGACAGGCCACGAGAGGAGAGACGCCAATCCCGGTCACTGCATCAGTCGGAGACATAGAGAAGACTATTTGGGTGTCATCAGCGTACTGATAACACCGCGCCCCATGTCTCCGGATGATCTCTCCCAGCGGTTTCATGTAAATGTTAAAAAGCATGGGAGACAGAATGGCTCCTTGAGGGACCCCAGATGTAAGGGCCCTCTCATCGGAGCGCACGTCTCCCAGCTGCACCATCTGGGACCTCCCGGAGAGGTAGGATCGGAACCACTGGAGCGCAGTGCCCCGATTCCCACCTCCGCCAGGCGCCCCAGAAGGATACCATGGTCTATGGTATCGAAAGCCGCTGAGATGTCCAAGAGCACTAACAGGGACACGCTTCCCCTGTCCATGCCCAGACGGAGATCATCGACCAAGGCGACCATAGCAGTCTCAACCCCGTAACCCGCCCGGAAGCCGGTTTGAAATGGGTCTAGATATTCCGCTTCATCCAAGATCGATTGAAGTTGGATTGCAACCGCCCGCTCGATCACCTTCCCCAAAAATGGCAATAGCGAGATTGGCCGATAATTATTATGCAACAGGGGGTCGAGGGAGGGCTTTTTTAATAAAGGTTTTACTATGGCCAATTTCAAATTTGTTGGAAATTGCCCATCCCTCAATGAGGTGTTAATAATCCGCTGTAACAACAAGGTTACAGCCGGGGCCCCCTGTGCCGCTAGCCATGAGGGACAGGGATCGAGAGGGCATGTTGTCTTCCTAACACTTCCAAGGATCTTGTCCACATCCTCGGTACTGACAGACTCAAACTGATCCAGACTAACCAAGTTCACGGATGCCCTGGATACCTCTACTCTAGGTTCTGCTCTAAGGCTGGCCTCAAGACCTTCGCTTATCCGAGAGATTTTATCCGCGAAGAAGTTGTTAAATTGGTCACAGCAGGCCTTAGAAGGTTCAAGGATCTGGTTCAGGGCAGGAGGGAGCTGAGTTAGCTCCCTCACTACCCTGAACAACTCTGCCGGACGCGACTCCGCGGACGCGACACGTGCAGCATAGAACGAATTCTTAGCTGCACGAATCGCCTCTCCATAGTCCTCCAAAAGGTGGTCTAGGAGAGTCTTGTCGGATAAGCGCTGGTGTTTCCGCCAGCGGTGCTCTAGCCGTCGCAGAACCCGCTTCCTCGCCCGGAGGTCTTCCGTGTACCAGGGCTTTCTTTTGGAAGCAGGCCTGAGAGGGCGCTTGGGAGCGATACTGTGTATAGCCTTAGATAGGCCGGTATCCCAGATACCGGTCAGGGCATCAACAGAATCGCCGTCATTTCCAACCATAAGCCCCTCTAGGGCTTCCTGGAACCTATTGGGTTCCATCAGCCTTCGAGGGTGGACCATTCGAATAGGTCCGCCACCCCCGGGAGGGATCTGGGTAGAAGCCTTGATCTTTGTCTCCACCAGGAAGTGATCCGTCCATGACAGGGGGGAAATATTAGTTATTTCCGCCCACGGATTTTCCATGTTCGTGCAAAAGACCATATCGAGCATATTACCCGCAGAATGCGTTGGACCCGAGACCAGTTGAGACAGGCCCATGGAAGTCATGGTATCCATGAATTCACGAACCGCACCAGATGGAACGTAGCTGGCCGCGAAGGGAATGTTGAAGTCCCCCAGGACTAAAAGCCTGGGGGACTCCAACAAAACCTCCGAGACCAGCTGTGTCAGTTCGTTAAGGGAGTCTGTTAGCGCACGAGGTGGCCGGTACACCAACAGGATCCCTAAACTGTCTCTGGCCTTCAGGGTCAGGTAAATACACTCGATGTAGGAAGTTTGACGAACATGGTTCCTGGAAAGAGACAAGGCGTTCTTATGGATCAAGGCGACACCCCCCCCCCCCGCCCCACTACCTAACCTGGTCTGGTCCTTCACTGAGTACCCGGCAGGTAGGGCCTGGGCCCACACAGCTTCCCCTCCAGGCCCAAGCCAGGTCTCAGTAATGCAAGCCAGGTCGCAGTTGTTATCCTCAATTAGATCATAAATAATGTGGGACTTGTTCTTGATGGACCTGGCATTGCACAGGAGCAGAGTCAGGGTTTGTGGTATGGCTGGAGTGACCCTCAGGTCCCTTTGGTTAGGAGAGGGACAGGAAGGAGAGATAGGTATTAAGCATCGATCTCTCCTTCCCCTGTAACGCAAGTCCCTACTCCTACCGCCATACCTCCCCCTGCCCCACACTACCTCAATAGGAGCTCCGCTCACATTAGATGGACTATCCCCTACCTCCCCAGCCAAAACATCTCCCATTTCCATATCCTCCCCCTCCCCCCCACAGTACAGCGACAGAGACGAAGAGAAATCGCAGTGAACATTCTTCGTCTGCAGGCCGACAGGTGCGCCTCCTCTGCCCTCTAATGGCCCTTACAGAAGCGCTGTTCTGGCGGCGGGAGAAAGTCCTCCTGGGCCGCTGCCCAGGTGAAAAAGGGGCGGGCGGCGTCTTCTGGGGGTGGCCGGGAGCCGGCTTTTTGGGGCCGCTCTCACCGGCCCCGCCCCCGCTGGAAAGCGCCGCGTCTGCGGCGGGAGAAAGTCCTCCTGGGCCGCTGCCCAGGTGTAAAGGGGCGGGCGGCGTCTTCTGGGGGAGGCCGGGAGCCGGCTTTTTGGGGCCGCTCTCACCGGCCCCGCCCCCGCTGGAAAGCGCCGCGTCTGCGGCGGGAGAAAGTCCTCCTGGGCCGCTGCCCAGTGAGCTCAGGTGAATCTACCAAGGCCCACCCCCCCCCAATTCTATCCTCACAATAACCCTGTGATGTAGATCAGGTTAAGAGAGGGTGAGAGACTTGTCTAAGTTCTTTTAGGAAGTTTTGTGGCTCAGTGTGGATCTGAATCTTCCAAGGCCCAGCTCCATACCCTATTCACTACATCACATCAGGTTTCGCATGCATACACATGCATACACATACATACATACTTGTAATTATTTGTTGTTGCTTTTATTTGTTGTCATGGTGACTTCTACTTATGGTAAATATGAATGATAGATCATCCTCACATTAACCATTCTGCACAATCTTAAAAACTCAGGGCCATGGCTTCTTTGACTTAACTGATCCACCTGTTATGGGGTATTCTTCTTTTCCTATGTATTCCACTTGTCTAGTATTATTTTCCCCATGATTCACATCTTCTCACAGTTGTACAGTTGGCTCTTGGTATCCCCTGGGTTTTGGTTTTAGGACTCACTGAGGATGCCAAAATCTGTGGATACTCAAGTCCCATTAAATACAATGGCATAGTGAAGTGGTGTCTCTTATATAAAATAGCAAAATCACAATTTTCTTTATGGAATTTATATCTTTAAAAAAATATTTTCAAGTTGTGGATGGTTGAATCCATGGATAAAGAATCTGTGGGTATGGAGACACAACTGTATGTCCAAATTACAACAGCTTCAGCTTCTAGTGAGAATTCATGCTTGATTTCCTCTAGGACCAATTAATTTATATTTTTACTAGTCCATGGTATCTGTAGAACCCCATCGCTTCCAATTGTCCCAATTTGCCAAGAGCAATCCTGATTAATCCTCTGTCATACCATTTTTTTCTGCTGTTTTTAAAACGTCCCAGTTTCTCTTTCCTCCTTCCACTTTCTCCCTTTGTCCTCAGATTACTTTGGTAACTGCAAACTGAGTTCAAAATTAAAAGTAATTTGCACTGAATTATCTCAGTTATCTCAGCAAGTGGGACAGAGACAAAGAAAGCTTCTCCTACCTTCTGGATTCTTTTCATTAATAACTTTTGCCATCTTGACCACATTCTGATGGTACTTGGCCACATACGTCCCATTTTTTATCTGTAAAATGTTGGAGGGTGTAGACATCCCCGCCAGCTCCCCATTTCAAATGAGTTTATTTTCTTTCTTTCATTTTTTTTTCACGGACCAGCTTGCACAACCATACATGGAAATTATATATACCTTGGCATGGATGATTCTGACTTCGGTATATAATGATATAGCAGTACACGTGATCTCATCTAGTTCCTTTATAGCTGTCTTTCCAAGTCTTGTTCTTCTTTCTATTTCTTGACAACAGTCTCCATTTTGATAACTTTAGCTGACTATTTCATTGCCTTCATTGCCCACTTAAAGTTACACTGGTTTTTGAATGTTTCATTACAAGATTTTCAAGATAAAAGACATTCAGAAGTGGTTTACTGTAGATACCTTCTGAGAAGTACAAGCCAGCATTAGCTATGGTGCCACACTGACATTGTCTCTTAGACATTTTCTGCCAGGGTTACTCCCCGCCCCACTGCTGCTGCCCAGTAGCTATTTGACTCAACAAAAGCCTGCCTGACTTAAGAGGGCAGCAATGAGGCCATCAGCATAGTCCCTTACATCACTGAAGTGCACAATCCCAGCACCACAGAAAGGTAGTGCCAAAATGGATCATTCCCAGTAGACCCATTTAACCCATTGTTCAATGGCAAGTCAACACACAGATTGATTTAACTGTGATTATTCTAATTATGATTGGCAATTGGATTTAGAGCAAAATGTTCAGGTCAAGTCTTAGTTTCACTGGGCTATAGTGAGAGCTATAGTTAGATGTTATCCCTTAGATGTTACATAGGCATATAATATTGCACAGGCCATAAAATCTGCCTAGACACAGAAACTGTATATAGTACCATTTTGCCGACATGTATTAGCTCTCAGTCATTTGCTATGGCAGCAACAAGGCGATCCATGTTTTAAAAATGAGGCACCTGTTAGAAGCAATTTGGCAGCCTCATTTACTAAATATCTGGGACACAATCCAAACCAAAGTTAAGCATGCTCATGCCCATTGAAAACAATGGAGAAGTGCCCTTAACTGTGTTACAGTTGGTCCCCACCCTTTAGATTTTCATTTCAGATGATGTCTGGTTATAAGGTTTTGCTTTTGTTTTGAATTATGGCTTTGAAAACAACCGTTTAAATCTAAATTGTAGATGATATTTCCAGCTGTTCTTTGCAACCCAACTAAAATTAGCATTCCAGAAAAACAGGATAGCCATGGTGGGTCAGATCAGGACACAGAGATCAGTTTAGGAAGCTGAGAAAAGCAGAATGACATAAGCCAGACATAGCGCTGCATCTCTTCCTTCAAAGCACATCCCACCAAGGTTTCCCTGGGGAGGAACTCATTATTATTGACAACAGGAAATGCCCTGGGATCATGGGCTAGAATCCTGTTAGTGTAGTATGATAAAGCATTTAACTTTTCCAGGGGGTAGCTGTGTTGGAGCAAAGTAAACTAACACCCAAATCCACAAAACAGTGATAGCTTTATTGGCCAACCAAAATGCACAAAATACATGTTGCGAGCTTTTGAAGCTCTGCTGGCTTCTTCATCAGGCAAAGATGTTTAAAAACATACAGGAGAAAATGAAAAACGAAAAGAAAAGAAAAGACAGTGTTAGTCCAAAGCTTGCATTTTGCCAAGATGTTTATGTTCTCAGTTCAGGTGTTGTTCCAGGGAACATTCGGGCAGGTCAACTGCTCCTCCTTGGAGGGCCTATTCTGCCCTGCTTTATCAGGTGGCACAAACACTGCTGGCACAAACACATAATGGCTGATCTACCAGCTTACACCATTTTGGAATATAACATATCTAATAAACATTTTGGTTCTTGTAAGATAAGAGCAGCTTGAGTGGAAAACGCTCTTACCAAATCAGTAATTGAAGTGCTGGTAAGTGCTGGTATTCCTTCTTCAAC
This sequence comes from Sceloporus undulatus, assembly GCF_019175285.1. NCBI lineage: Eukaryota > Metazoa > Chordata > Lepidosauria > Squamata > Phrynosomatidae > Sceloporus > Sceloporus undulatus. The sequence continues at coordinate 66,354,492 of NC_056525.1, read as the reverse complement.
TAAAAAAGCAGAAAAACTGTGAAGACTCGTATTTCGCCACCTGTACAGATTCACTTAAAAGAGCCTAGGGCAATCAGCTGATCATATATATATATATATATATATATATATATATATATATATATGAAACTATTGAGCAGAGCAGATCAGATGCAGATTAGCCTCCTTCCTTTTGCCTCAGGGAGGTGCCAGAGCAGTGTAATCATATAGTTAGGCTCTCCATGCAGCAGGAAAGAGGTCAGAGCAGCCTGTGGCTGCATGCAATGGCAAGATCTGACAAGAGGAAATGATTTACAGTTCAAAGTGACATGTAACTGAGCATAAATTACTTTCTGAGGACTAAAGCGGATTTGCTCTGTGTTAAATTCTCAGAATAAGTCCTATCATCTATGTCATATCCATGACTGCCTAGTGCAAATGTTCAAATATGTGCTAGCCTCTCCATTAATATCAACTGCCAATGGGAATAAAAATATTAATATGACACCCTTTCACATGCTGTAACCCAGTATATACAACCTGCAAAACATTAGTTTTTCTTTTTTTTTTGTTTCTATGTAGATAGGAAGTTGATGTACTTTGGCCATATAATGAGAAGGCATGGATCACTGGAAAAGGGAATAATGCTAGGAAAGGCAGCGGGTAGGAGGAGGAAAAGATCTTATGTCAGATGGATAGACTCAGTCAGGGGGGACATGGATCTGGGTTTGAAGGAACTAAGTAGAGAAGTGGAAGATAGGGTTTTCTGGTAATATCCCATCCTGCCATGAATTGAAATTAACTCGAAAGCAGGTAACAACAACAACAAAAGATAGGTTGATATATATTTTAAAAAAAACCCCAAGAGGAGAAATATTATTTTCCATTCTCTTTATGTTGAAGTGTTTCTCCCTATGAAACAATCCATTCACTTTCTTCACAGCCACTGCATACAATTGGTGACTGACTAGTGCTGCTCACAAGGTGGGAAATGTTTCTGAATGTTCTGAGACATCCCCCCCCCCAATGCAACAATCCCCTGACTCTATAGGACAAATTGGCTAGGGCAGCCATTAGAAACTTGCAGAAATATCACTGAACGTGGGCTGGGGCTTTCAGCCTTTTTGTGATGTTACCTGAATAATTAGTATACTAATTCACGATGACAGGGTTCACAGTATCCAGGTAATAGTATGAAAAAGTGAATGTCCCAAGAATGTCCATATATCTTGTCTATCATAGATAGGCAATTGTTTTAACCATTTTGGTAGCTGTATCATTTCCTATGGTATATGCAGCACCTGGAAGAAGACGGAAATGCTCCTATGAACTAAGATGGGAGGGGAACAAGTATTCATTCTGGCCAGTATTGCTTCTATAAAACCACCATCATCGATCTTTAATTTTTTTACCCCCCTCCCCCCCAGGTTGTATTTAGCCTTTCATGCTTGTCTCAGGGCATTGTTAAGCGGGCTGCTCATCCATCTGGTTTATACTGATGGGGCAGCCAGGAAAAGGTGGGTGGTGATTTATGTGCTGGAATCCTTTGCACTGATTGGAGCCACTTTCTCCTTTTATCTCTGTTATGCAGACAGCTTGAGTCTGGTTTCTAGCATCACACAATGGGTTTCGAAGGATGTGTACATCTCTTATTGATCTGGAAGCTTACCTGACAACATCTTTGACAGAAGCAAGCTGAGATGGCACAGGATATCCTCAGTACCACTCTGAAACCCAGAAGAACAGTTACCATCACTGTTGTAAACACGGGCCACCTGCCTCTTAGCAGATCACACACAGAATTAAAAGGAAGTGTTTGTGTTGATTAAGAGCACTGAAAGGCAAATGGTTAGACAGAGATTGGAAAAGCTACCCTACAATTCATGCAGTCTGCTAGCCAACATGGTCTGGGTTGGGATTCTGAAAGTTGTAACCTAAAACAGATTTTCCCAAAGCTTAGGGTTATTATGAAATTCAATCTGCCTTGACACCACACATGGAGTTTTAATATCCATCTTGTTAGGACCTATAAAGCCCCATATGGCTCGGATCCAGGTTATTTGGCAGACCGTAGCTTCCTGTATGAGCCAGCCCTTCTTTCAATTCCACCACCATTTCAAGCATGGTTGGTGGGGACATGAGAAAGGCCTTCTCAATGGCTGCCCCTAGACTCTGAAACTCACTTCCCAGGGAGACTAGAATGGCCCCCTCCTTGTTGTCCTTCTGTCAGCAGGCTAAGGAGATTGTTGCATGCCTCTTTTCACCTGATCCAGGCACAGGCTGGGCATGGGCTTAAACAAGTGAAAACAAATCCTATCGCAAACCTCAGTGCCAAACTCGGTTACATCACACACCCAATCTGGACTCCTGGCATATTTTTCAAGGAATGATACTTTCGTGTTCTTCAAAAAATATGCCAGGAGTTTGGATCAGGTATGTTATGCGGCCAAGTTAGGTACGGAGGCATGCAACAAACTCCATTTTCACCCATTTAAGCCTCTGTCCAATTCGTGCCCGGATCGGGTAAAAAGAAGTGTGTGATAATTTCCTAAACCATTTTTATCCAGATAGGCTTTTGAAAGAGAAAGGCTGCAGATGTTGTACTCTTTTAATTGTCCTGTTTTAAGCACTTTTATTTTTTTTAAAAAAATGCATTTTATTCTTTTAAGGAGTGATGTGTTTTAATATTGCAATAGTTTAAATCTATTTTAATTCTCACTTTTGTTTTTAATTGTATTGATCTTTTAAATTGTAAGCTGCTTTGAGTCCCAATTTTTTGGGGAAAGTGAGATTTAAATAAATATCATCATCATCATCATCATCATCATCATCATCATCATCATCATCATCATCATCATCATCATCATCAT
>NC_056525.1:66321202-66351633 GCF_019175285.1 Sceloporus undulatus | reverse complement strand
GCTTTAATATTGCTTAAGGTGCATATTCACTATAGAAATAATGCAATTTGATGGATGCCATGGCTCCATCCTACAGAATCTTAGAATTTGTAGTTTTGTGAAGCACCAGCATTCTTTGGCAGACAAGGCTAAACACCTTGTAAAACTACAAATCCCGGGATTCCATAGGACAGCGCTACAGCACTTAAAGCAGTGTCAAACTGCATTATTTCTGTATTTATTTAAGTATTTATATCCCGCCCTTCAGCCCTAATGGCTCTCAGGGCGGCTTACAACATTATTTTTAATCAGACAGTTCCCTACCCTCAGGCTTACAATCTAAAAGACACGAAACAAAAGGAGAAGGGAATGATGGAGGGAAAGGGGATGAGGTCTAGTGGTTCTTCTCTCCCTCTGAGGCCTGGACCAAGGCAGATGGATTGGAGGGAGGGCTCTTCCTTCTTCCAGGCTAGTCCTGATGGAGCTGGACTTGCCTGGCAAACTCCCTCTCAGGCCGGCAGATGGCAGTTGTGGAGGGCAGAGTCACCTTCCTTCAGGCTTAGTCCTGATGGAGCTGTAGTGTAGATGTAGGCTTATTTTTTGCAGGGATGTTTCCAGTTAGAGGGATCTTGGCACTGCCAAAAGGCATTGTGACTCTATGCTGTCTTGTTCTTCTTAATGATCCCCCCCCTTGTAAGGAGAAAAAATGGAAGAAAATGGAAAACCACAGTAGAGTTACACATGGAAGACAATAATGTTGAAATGAATCCATAGTACAAGGTATGAGGCAGAGCAATTGCATGATGAAACACCCATGTGGAAATGCCCTATATATGTACAAGGTGATTCAAAAAGAATAGTGCAAAAGTAAAGCTGTTCCTATTCGGTTTTGCACCATTGTTTTTGAATTACCCTGTATTTTGCCTCTACCAGCTTAATATTAATGGGCATTTGTGATAAATGGGAGTCCCTCCATTTATCAGAGCTTTCGTCCCAGATACGAAAGGGTTAAATGTTGGGAGAGGTACATCATAGGTGATGAGATGTCAACTGTCTAATGAGATGGGGGAGTTGGGCAGAAGTGCAAACCTTCTAGATGCTTCTATGAGAAAGGTTTTTAAAAGCCTGGATGCAACACAAGGCTGGCACCTGAGAGAATCTGCCCTTTGGGGTTTTGCTTTGTAGGTCTGCCTGCCTGCCTGCCTGCCTCCTGGCAGGGGGAGAAGCTTGTGCAACTGGATAGTGGAAACACCGAGGAATACAAATCTCATCTGAGATGTGGGTAAGGTTAGGAACATGTATTAGTTAGTGGCATTAGGATTTTTGGTTTATTTTACTAACTTGGCTGAAATGACTCTACTCTGTAACTTACACTTCTCTCTGTGCCTGTAGGACAAGTGGGTCCTGCATGTAGTGATATCTGTTTGCTCTAGAACATCTTAGTTAGAATAAAGCTTTTCTTTAAAGTACTCTGTCTCTTGCACTCCTTTTCATGGGCCTTTAGCTCAGTTAGTTCTTTCCTAAATTGGCAAGGGAAAGTATCTATGGAATTCCCCAGCAAGGTCCTGATAAGGTCTTCAGGGGAAGAGGCTAATTCATCAGGTGGTGGCAGCAGCAAGGTTTATTTTAGAGAAAAGGATGGTCTCAAGGGGTCCCATCTAGCTCAGCAATAGTAGAAGAGGACCCAGAGATCCATAAGATGTTGGCTTCGGTGTTCTCAGAACACCACAGCAGCATTTTAGGGGAAGCAGTAAAACCCATTTGTATGATTCGCAGAGATCACGAAGAAGAAGTAATTACCAAACGACTAATAAACCTGCTATTGATTAAAAGAATCCCCTGGCTATGCTATCATGTGTCACTGCTATATAATATCCATACATTTGAGACTGTTGTGGACAACTGCACAATTCTCTTAAGGCACTCTAAAAAATAAAATCTGTGAAAGGGCAGACAAGCACCAATGTGGCTGTGTGTCATTTTAAAATAGATTAGTTTATGCCTCCATAAACATGGGCTATCTATATAATCTGACACTGGTTTAAAAATACACTCCATTAACCTATAGGTTAGCATTTGTGTATGCAAATCCCAAGAGTCAATTGCCTCCATATATTTACACTTCGTCAGAGTGAGAGCTTTTCCACATTGCTTGTGCGTAGAGATGTAAACCCTCAACTATTTTGTTCTTGCCTCAAAGAATGAATAATTATAGTAGTCTTCTCCTTGTTGAGAGAAAAATCCATCTTCCTCCACAGTGTTGTGGCTGTTTTCAAGTATTCAGAAGTGTACAAAAGCATGTTTTTTAAACACAATAATCCTGTTTTCTGTGCAGAATAAAACATTTCTGCACAGGAAAGTGTTTCCTATGCAGAAAACAGGTGTTTTTTTTGATGAGGAAAAAAAAATCCATGTTTTTTTCCTATGTCGAATTATTCCTCTACAATACTTTGAATAATGGGGGGAAATGTGCTTATCTATTATTCTTGCTTATCTATTATTCTTCCTAAAGGAATTTCCTGATTGTTGGGAAATCTGTCTTTCAACTTGGTGACTAACAATAACAAATTTTCTTTCAATTTCTATTTGTGTGTATCTTGTTATATCCATAACATTATACTTGTGTTAACCAATGTGCCTGGAACATCAGCTATTCTGTCCCTTGTACTATGAGTACAAAGATGTACAACCTTGATAATAGGGATGGCAGCCATGGTACTATTTACAATTTTTAGGGGTTTGGTTTCTTGTTTTGAAAATTGGTTAGGCTAAAAAGTGTACATTGGAGGGCCAGCATGGTGCATTTGAGGGCCAGCAATGTGTAGTGGTTTGGGCGTTGGATTAGGACACTGGGAGACCAGGGTTTGAATCCCGGCTTTGCCATGGAAACCCATTGGGTGATCTTGGGCAAGTCACACTCTCTGAGCCTCAGAGGACAACAACAACAAACATTGCACAGAGCTCCTGTAACTGAATTAAAACAATCACTTTTCCTGGAGACTTCTGGGAAATCCAGGAGACCCAAAATAGGACTCTTGAGTCTCCATGTGGCTTCAGGTCAGCAGTGTGCCAATGTGGCTGCTCCAGGTACACGTAAACATTCCTACTACAATGACAGAAGAGAGAATGGAATGTCTTTGCTTCTTTAAAATCTGTAACTGGATGTTTGTACCTGTAGCACTCACTTTTTAAAAAACAAAGTTAGAAACTTCAAAACAAAGCAGGTACTAAATGATGTATATGCACTTATCTCCACATGTACCAGCGTGGTCACAAGCACTAGTCAGTGACTATATATGAGTAAATAATTCTAGATAATGCCAGGAGCGTCACTAGGAGGGTGTGGGAGGTTCAGGCCCACCAGGGGATATCATAATGGTGTGTGTGACACCACTGCTCCCCAAACATTTGCCTTTGGGCAAAAATGGGTTGTGGCATTCACCTGTGCCCCTTTAAAATGCAGAAGAGATGGTACAAGTGGGGCAAGGAGGAGAAAGGAATGGGAAGAGAAAGGAGGCACCCGTTTTTTAAAATTAAATATTGATTTTTTAAAAATTAAAAAATATTAATCTTTAAAAATTTCTTCTTAAAAATATCACATTTTACCAAATGTTCACTTTAATCACATGAAACTATGTACATGTAAATACATTTGGCTGTGTGTATGATATTGTAATTCAGTGGTATAATTTTAATTTTGCTAGTTTACATCACAACTATTACTATTACATTCAGTGATATATGGGAATTATGATTTATGAGTAACATTAGTACAAAAAACTTTACTAAGGATTCTGTGTGGGGTGGCATGGGTTATCACACCTAGTGACTGCTCCCTAGTGACACCACTTGATAATAATTTTATAGGTAGTTGAAACACTGCACTTCTCTACTTGTTACCCCAACCCCTGTGTGTTCTTACCACCTCTTCCATCTTTTTTATCTTTTCACACAAGAACCTGTTAAGAAAGCAAAGACAGCATGGAGACACAATATTTTTTTAAATGGTAGCACACGGAGCCATTGGTTTAGAAGCACTTCATGCAAATAACACTAATGCGTTCCACACATCAGCACTTGCAACATCCAGTGGGAACATTTACTGAAGACAGAACTGAGTTATTTCAACAACAAAATGCTGGGGAAATGGGACACACCCGCTCTTCAAGAGGACATTAGGAAACAGACGAGGTACTATGCTAAGCACTTACCATATTGCAGAGCAATTGTCTGAAAGGGGATGAATAATCAATTGCACATACTCAAGGAACAAGCCCTGCGGGAGGTTATTCTTTGTATTTGAGGTTTTGCTGGAAGGAGTTGCAAAGTGGTAAAATACTGGTGCCACTGGCAGCTACCCTTTAGTGTGAGTTGAGGCTCTGGAGGAGGGCCAGTATTCATCAGGACCATACAACAGGGATTAAAGTTCACTCTTTGGATACCATGGTTCTGGTCTCTCCCCAAAATTAAACTAATCAAATGAAATGCGTTCACACACTATCTTGATCAAAGTATTTGAAGGTTACAGGCCTGCCCCCTGGGAGGTGAGCTGCTTTGGGTAAAACTCACTGTTTGTTCCTTTTCCTTATTTACTTCATGCTGATTTTCCCAATAAAATTGGCAATGCTCCCAAACTAGGCTTCCCATAAAAATAGCACAGCGTCAGCTGTCCTGTCAGTGGGAGACAAAACATTTAATTTGAAGAGACTTCAATGGAGATGGAAAATAAAAAAGATAAAGGGCAAATTTTATTTTAGATGCTTATTTGGGTACAGAGACATGGTGGGATTATAAATCCAGATTTGTGATTAATAAATACAGGCTCCCATGCACGTATCAAAACAATAGAAGAAAATAATCAGTGTAAATTGTGAACTATGCGAGACAATCCATACTAAAAGGTGCAGTTGAACATACTGGCTAATACTTGAATCCTGTTTATGTAAAACAAGCTTGCTCAAAACACATCAACATCTCTGTTAAGATCTTTGACATTTTAAAAAGATATGAAAAATGCACATGCATCTGACATATAGACACCCTGAAACAGTTTTCAACTGAGGAAAGGGGACATTGCAGGCAGTAGCTCTGAAGCAGAAACTATTTTACACTAAGATCTGAAAACAAAGATCGCAAGGTCTCAGTATTTCCCCATCAGTTTCTTCTGTTACATATCAAGATGGGGCATTAAGGAGTAAGAACTATCCTCATATTTCATTAGAGGGTGAATAACAACTTTGTGCTTGCTGCACACATTGACTTTCTTCAAGGATTGATTGCTGCAATGAAAACTCATTTTTCCTTGTTGAGCCATCATTAGTAGTTTTACCATGATTTTCTTCACATAGTACACTGGACTTGGCTTAGGTTCAAATCCCAAGAAGCTTTACCCCATCTGTTTGTATTTTCACTTTAGATGGGGGGCCATCTAAGTTATTTTGAAAGTGGTTTAAATTTCAAACAGGCCAGGGCTCCCCACCTCCCAGAAAGCCAGTTCCTTTAAGCTAGAAAAAGACAATGCTGACATGGCATAGTGGTTTGAGTATTAGCCTACAACTTTGAATCCCAGCTTGGCCATGAAACTCCTCAGTCTGAGGAGAAGGCAATCACAAACCTGAACAAATCGTGCCAAGAGAACTCCATGATAGGTTCACCTTAGAGTCGCCATACAGTGCACACAAGGTCATAAGGCGCACAACAAGAAACTGACAACAGATTTAACAGGAATGAAATTACACCACTGTTACTTCTGGTTACAGGTTTAATACTTGAACATGCTTACCAGGTTTTAACATTTAAGCCTGTTTACCAGTTTGTTGTTCCTGTGTACCCTCAAGTTGTTTCTGACTTATGGTGACCTTAAGGCAAACCTATCATGGGTTTTTCTTGACAAGATTTATTCACAAGTTTGCCATTGCCTTCTTTGTTCAAGGTCATCCAGTGGGTTTTATGGCTGAGCTGGGAATTGAATCATGGTCTCCACAGTTGTAGTCCAACACTCAAAACACTACACCATGCTGGCTGTTTGCCAGTATGATGAATGTATACATAATGAACAAGGGATCTCTGTTCTGTAACACTTTTAACTATTTGGAGGGAAAAAAATCCTGTAATTTTCCTATAGACATAATAATCCCCAAATTTTACTACCAATTACCAATATCAGCCAGACCCACTTGTAACACTAGTCCTACTTGTAACAAATGATTATTTTGCCAAATGAAATATACAGAAATAGAATCAAACTAGTTGGTACTTTAAGGGGAAGCAACCATGTAATGCTAGAATTCAAAATTGTGAAATAGGTTGAAGAGTCAAACACGAACCTTTGTTTTCGGAAAAGCTGATTTTATCAAGCTCAGAAAAATACTAGGTGGCATCCCATGGCTAGAGATACTAAAAGGAACCCAGCATGGGTTGGAGTTCTTGGAAAGCATGATCACAAATAACCCCATGGAATGAAAGAAAAAAGAGGGAAATATCTAAAAACACCAATGTGGCTGCATAGCAAAATCAAGGGGAAGTGGCTTCATCTGGAGTACTGTGTTCAGTTTTGGGTGCATCATTTTAAGACAGCTGTAGATAAGTTGGATCAGGTTCAAAGAAGGGCAACAGGGATGATAAAAGAGATAAGGAGAACAAAATATATGAAGAAATGTTGAGGGAATTGGACATGTTCAGCTCGGTGTAGAAAAGACTGACGGGTGATTGCACTCTAAATATTTTGGGAGAAAGCCAGGATATAAGTGCAATTAATTAATTAATTAATATAAATTTAAATTTCTAAAAGGATGTCAACAGGGTGCTTCTCTGCTGATCCAGAGGGCAGTACCAGGTCTAATGGTTTTAAGTTACAGAAGGGTAGATTTTGATGGAACATTAGAGAACTTTTTGATGGTTCAGGAATGGAACCAATTACCTAGAGGGGTGGTGGGGCCTTTCTTTGGACATCTTCAAAAAGAGGCTGGACAACAACCTGCTGGGGATGCTGTAGTTGGAGATCCAGGCGGTAGGATTTGATGGCCTATGGGAGGCCTTTCCAACTCTATGATTCTGTGATAAAGTGTATAATAAATAGCACCAGCCCATAAACATAACTTTGAGAAATATGACATATTGTTATATTTGTTTTCAAATACTGGGGATTGTCTTTTAATATTCTTATGACTTTAGTTTTAATGAGTACTATTGTGCTTAACCAGTGCTGCTCTTTTGATACAATACACTTCAATATAACCAGAAGATGCTCAACATTCTTCCAGCATTAAAGACCCAGAGAATTAAGTTGCCTGAATTTGCCCTTGTAAGGAGTGCAGGATCAATTACCAATATCAGCTGGTCTCATTTGTAACAAATCTTTTTATTTTTCAAGATAAAACGTACACAGACGAACTGTATAATAAATAGCACCAGCCCAGCTACATAAAAATAAATGAACAGCTTAATTAACCATACAAAATATTGTTTGGCATTTTCTCTTGAGAAACAGATGGTAAAAAAATGTTTTTAAAGCCCTAAGAATGCAGGCACCGTGGAATTTTTTTTTGCAAACTTCAGCAGAAATTAAGAACATGCTAAAAGGATTTACCTTCATTTGATTATCTTCTTTAACCATGTAAGAGGGATGCATGTAAAAAGATGGCTAATGTCATGGAAACATCTGTTACATTTCTTCTTCTCTTCTAATATACCACCTATGCTACAGATGGCAACATGTAAGGATAAAATTCAACTGAATGTAGATTTTATTCTACTTAACCAATAACACCTCCTGGTGCTTTGTTTTTGGAGACTGCTTTTCTCTGCACTGATTTCAGCTGATGAACCAGCAGGAGGCATATAATGAATTGCTATGTATTGCTGAGATTGCCAGGAAGGACAGCAAAGTAAAAACTCCAATTCTTCCATTATTCAACAGAGCCAGCAGGGGGAGTAAAAAGACAATCCTTAAGTTTAGACCATCACCACTTGTAAATAAATTAATATGGTGATTTAAAGGCAACATGTAAGAAAAGGTAACAAAAAACCTCAACCAAATTTGCCTCAAGACAGATGCATATATAATGAATTCATAGGTATTTCAGGTACATCCACAGGACAGAGGACAATGTTCACTATGAACAGGTGTTGTGTTTAGAAGCAGTGATGGAACTGCATGACATCATGCAAGGGTTTGGAAGTTTATGAAGCAAACAGCAAAGCATGACATGGCATTTTGGTATATGTTTCCTGTCTCTGAAAACAAACTGACATGAACGTGAAGCAACCAAGATGGTATTGTGCACAAAATATGTCACGGTATTGCTGCAGAACACTGCCATTACTGCAGCCTGAATCCTACTGAAGTCACACTTAATGGAATTTATGTACAATCTAGTTGGGACTGCCAGTAGGACTCAGGTCTGGATCTCTAAAACCTTTTTTTTAAAGTATTAAAACACAGTAGGCATTCTGAATTGCTTTCTAGTTGTGCATGATGCAGAATATGCTCATTGCTTTTCATCACATTTTTAAACACATGAATGTCTGTATGCTTTCCACTGTTTGCACAAAAAATATGTAATGTTCACTGAGCTAACATGTTCCTACCAATGCTTAATGGAAAAAAGCACAAGGCCTGTAATTTTTTGTCAGATCCTCCCACTTTGCCAAACTTGCTACTGAAGGCACATGAACTGGCCTTCTCAGTCCTACTTACTGCCTTGTATGCCAGTACTGTAAAAAACAAAAACAAACAAACAAATAAGATTCCTGCTGAAGAGTAAAGATACTTTACACATTTGTTGCCTATTCATATCCCTGGAACATTTCTGTAATAAACAATTCCTCGTTAAAAAAATCTTTTAGTAGTTTTAGCATTGGAGTTCTGAATGAAGGTCAGATATAGTCTTCCATAACATCACATCAAAACTATCAATGGCATCTTTCATTTAGGCGAGGAACAACTCTTTTTTAAATAGTTACATTATGGAAGCCAAAGACATGCCAGAAAACTTGGCTTGATGTGCATCTGTTTACCAGAGTTTATATTCCTTATAAAAATGAATATGCTCCAGAGTGATGCCATCTCTCGAACATCTAGACAGTAGTGTCAGGAGTGCACCTGAGTAAAGTCAACAGGACATTCCCTAGCAAGAAAAGGGTGTACTGCCCTGCACTGTGTTGACACATTGGCTTGGCTTTGTCTCAGCACTAATGATCTGAATCAGATAGGTAAGAAGGCTGTGTCCAACGCCACACCAACATGTCCTCTCCTGCTACTCTGTGTGATTCTGTCTGAATCCGTGACTCGTTGGATGCAAGGAAATCCACTGCTCGGTCCCAAACTCGCTTCATTTTTTTCCTGGGAAAGTGAAAAGGGAACAAGGTAACTGAAGCTGAATATTTATGTATGGGATAATACCTAAATGATCTAAGGAAAAGAAAAAAACAACGACACTGTGTAAGTGAGGGACTTAGTCACTAGGGTATATAATGGCCTTTGCATATGAACAGTAATAAAGGGTATGTCTTTAGTACAGAACCACTAGTACCAGTTCTATACTAGTCAAGTTTAGAAAGCCTGAAAAGGTAAAAAAAATTCTTCCACAATTTTTGTGTTAACATAAATTACATGCCACTGCAAAATAAAGTAAAATAAAACATAGGACTCCAAGATGTGGAAGGAAACTGTCTATAGGATTGAGACCAAACAAAAAGAAAATGTTTCCTCTCCAATGATCAACTGATCAAATTCACTTCTGAAGGATGTTATAAAGGTCACCAGCACAGGTGGCACAAAATAGGAAAGATGAGGTGCACAAATGAAGAATAGGACTCTTGGGAGTTATTAGCTATATATTGGCGGGTTACAGACCGGCCGTTTGGGGCGGGCTGCACCCGCCCCTTTCCCCGCTGTATCGGGGCCTCAGTGTCCAGAGCGGCAGCCGCTGAAGCCCCGATCCGCCGTTTTTCAGGCTGCGGGGAAGCGGCAAAAGGCCCCTTCTCCGCAGCCTGGAAAGGGGTGTCCCTGGGGCTTGAAGCCCCAAGGACACCCCACAGCGGCGGGGAGGAGGAGAAAGGGGCCGCTTGGCCCCTTTCTCCTTTGATCCGCTGGGCGCAACCGTGTGAAGGCTGCGCCCAGCGGACCAAACCAGGAAGGAGCTCCGAAACGGAGCTCCTTCCTGCTCCGCGCTAAGGGCGCACTAAGCACCCTGGCACGGAGCGAGGACATCATGTCCGCGCCGCCCCGTATAGAGGTGGCGCGGTCGTGACGTCCTCATGGCGGCGGCCATGTGGAACGGCCGCCGCCATTTTGTGTGCGCAGAGCGCGCACTAGGGTTGGGGGGTGCGGAAGCACCGCCCCTTTCTAACCCGAGTACGCGCTCCGCGGGTACTTTCCTGCCCGTTTGTAATGGGCCATTAAGTGTAAAATGGTTCTTATGCATGCCTGATAATGGTGGCAAATGACAAGGAATAGATGTTTCATTATAATGCTTCAAGGATAATGGGCTGGTCCCTACTCAACATATACACTATGAATTTCTTAATGGAGCCGGTTAAAGCAAAACAAACAACACACACACACACACACACACAAGGCTCACCTGTCCTGTGGTGGGATAAGTGTGTCTCTGATGTGAAGGATACCTACATATGGATACCGCTCCAAATTCTGTTCCCACTCTTTGTAATGACTCTGGACGGCAGCTATTGAAAGAACAAAGCAAGATGTTATGAAAGTACATGAAACTAAAGGTACTATCGTTACATTTTCATTAATAGTTAAACGTTACCTATGATTTTCTGCACCATTTTATACATGGCCCTCTCCTCTTCTTCTCTCTTCCGCCAGTAATATTTGAGAAGTAGCAGCATCCCCCAAAGGAAAGCTAAACCTGTGAGGTAAAGTACAAAGATAAGATCTTGTGAATACCTTGCAAGTAGGAGGCCAGGATTTGATTCTCGGCTTGGCCATGAAACCTACTAGGTGACCTTGGGCAAATCACATGCTCTCAGCCTCAGAGGATGGCAATAGTAAATCTCTGAATAAATCTTTCCAAGAAAACCCCATGATAGGTTCGCCTTAGGGTCACCATAAATCAGAAATGACTTGAAGGGCACACAACAAAAACAAAAAGGGATTTGTAAGGCATGTTCTGTGTTCCACTATAGTCCTTAATCCTTTTCAACCAGAAGATTTTCTTAAGAATCTCAATCTATGGACAACCATATTATGCAAAGGAGAGTTTCTTGATAGTTAAAGAACTTTCCATCTGGGACTCATATCTAAAGACCATTTATAATATTTTTTCCCCAGTTTGTTCCAACTATCTTTGGAAGTAGAGATGGTTAATTTTGTGTTTCATTATTCACCTAAATTCTCATTAACTGTACTAACCTTTTGCAAAATGAGCTATTAATATAAATATGTAAGAGATTTTGTACCAGCATGGCAGAACATAGTAAAACATTATTTCAACAAAGCAGTTCAGGACAGAAAATATGATGTGTTCCTTTTGGCATTTCATTTATAATGCCTTGTCTAAAGTTGTAAAGACCATGTCTGATTGGAAATCTGAACCCTTTGTCTCTTTTCCTAAATCTAAAACTAAATCCAGGAACACATCCACTACCGCACACTAGCCTGCCGATGGCAGTTTGGTGGTAATTTTATTCATATTATGCACATATATAGTCAGCCCTCTGTTTTTGTGGGGGATCCGTTCCAGACCGCCCCCCCCCGGGCGAAAATGGAAACGCACAGATAATGAAGCCCCATAGGCTCGTACGGGGTGGGGTGTGTGTGCCTACGAGTGGTTGCCCCATTTTAACCTCCTTTGTTTGCTCCTTGCAAGTGAGGGTCACGGATCTGAAGTCCGTGAAAAAGGAGGGGCAACTGTATATCCTCTACAGGAAATCTCCTCTACACTGTAGGTTCAGAGAGATGCTTTTGGCTACATGTAGGCAACCTGTACACCATTCAGATCTTTCTGGGATCTTGGACTAGCTCCAACTAGCATAGTTAACATTGAGGGCTTGCCGGGAACTGCATTTAAAGGCCATAAGTTGCTCATCTTGACTTATATCTTCTTGTAACATAGCAGTCCAGAACTGCTATAATGAATACTGCAACTGTTAAGTCCAAAAATAAGGTGTGAACAATGCCTTGAAGGATGAGACAGAAGGCACTGGGCCAAATGCCAGAAAAAAACTGTGTGTACTTGTGGTACATTTGATGGTTTTCAAGAAATGGCAAACACTCACAATGCAGCAGCCAATCTCCAGTCTGCTTCTGTCTATTAAGGCCACAAGGCTAATTGTCATACTGTAGAAGACTGGGGATCTTGGCTGACAAACAAACAAACTTACTCCAAAAGAATATAAACAGGTTCGTAATAGCTGTGCTTAGTGCCCGGTAGAAGCGGCAACCTAAGCTCATCCGGGGACGGGCAGATTCAAGAGAAACCACTTGGTTGGCAGAGGTAACTGGTCCTGAAGGCTCATCACTGTGTAACCTAAAGAGAAGCAGAAAGATCCTCTATTCAAAAAGTGCAAACTATTTTGAGGGCCCACATTAATCAGGATTATAAATTATTTAAGGCTGCTCACTTTCCCATCACATTGTTTAGAAAAGATATGAGCTCTTCCTGTTGGCTTTTGCAGACCATTTCAGTACTGGTTCCTCACCAATACACAGATGCAGCTTTGGGAAGACTGCATGGTAGGATTACTACCTGGCAAAATGAAGTCTTTCTCTATAGTTTGTGTGTGTATGTGTGTCTGCATCTCTCAGTGTGTAGGAGATTAAACTTTTAAATTAGATTCCCTCCTTCAGTGACTGCACAGAGAGTAAGTGATGGTGTGTGTACATGTTCTTTGAAACATATTACAACAGTCAACTCAGTTGGAAATTAATTTAAGTACTGTAACTACACCTGAATTAAAGCTTGGTACATCTTGGGAAAAGGGGAAAAAAACTGGGATTACCTAAACCCCAAATGTATCTTTAAAATGTAAACTGTAAGAAGAAAATTCATGCTGTAAAGTAAGATGAATCTGCACAAGATTATGCAAATAGGAGGTCGGATGAATCCAGTCCCTCCTATCCTTCCAAAACATAATAACAGGTTTATTGTGGGTTTTTCGGACTATGTGGCCATGTTCTAGCAGTTTCTTTCTGACGTTTCACCAACATCTGTGGCTGGCATCTTCAGAGAATGCTTTGCCTGGAAAAACTGGGTGTATATATACTGTGTGAGCCTGAGAATGCAGGAGTGATTTGCATGTGTATTGTTCTGTGTTGATGGCTGGCCTCAGCCTGGCAGGCTAATGCAAACGAGGATTAATGTCTGCTAATTGGTGATCATTATCTGCTGGGAAAGCCCCTGACTCTGAATGGTTTCCAATTTGCATTTGCTGGGTCCTTATTTTGCTATTCCTCAGGATTGGTAGCCAAATTTTGTTCACTTTAAGGGTTTCTTCTTTCCGGTTGAAATTGTCCAGGTGTTTGTGGATTTCAATGGCTTCTCTGTGCATTCTGACATGGTAGTGGTTGGCATGGTCCAGAACTTCAGTGTTTTTAAACAGTATTTTATGCCCAGGATGGTTTGTGGCATGTTCTGCTACTGCTGATTTTTCTGGCTGGCCCAGTCTGCAGTGTCTCTCGTGTTTCTTGATTCTTGTTTGCACACTGCGTTTGGTGGTCCCTATGTAGACTCGTCCGCAGCTGCATGGTATGTGGTAAACTCCTGCAGCTGTGACAGGGTCTCTCTGGTCCTTGGCTGAGCGAAGCATTTGCTGGATTTTCTTCGTCGGTTTGTAAACCATTTGAAGGTTGTGCTTCCTCACCACTTTGCCTATTCTGTCTGTGACTCCTTTGATGTATGGTAAAAATACCTTCCCTTTGGGTGGCTGCTTGTCTTCACTTCTTTGGGTTTTCCTGGGCCTGGCAGCCCTTCTGATGTCTGAGCTGGAATAATCATTGGCCTGTAGAGCCCGGTCCACTACCATGTCAGGATGCACAGGGAAGCCACTGAAATCCACAAACACCTGGACAATTTCAACTGGAAAGAAGAAACCCTTAAAGTGAACAAAATTTGGCTACCAGTCCTGAGGAATAGCAAAATAAGGACTCAGCAAATGCAAATCGGAAACCATTCAGAGTCAGGGGCTTTCCCAGCAGATAATGATCACCAATTAGCAGATATTAATCCTCGTTTGCATTAGCCTGCCAGGCTGAGGCCAGCCATCAGAACAGAACAATACACATGCAAATCACTCCTGCATTCCCAGGCTCATACAGTATATATACACCCAATTTTTCCAGGCAAAGCATTCTCTGAAGATGCCAGCCACAGATGTTGGCAAAACGTCAGAAAGAAACTCTGCTAGAACATGGCCACATAGCCCGAAAAACCCACAAAAAACTATGAATGCTGGCCATGAAAGCCTTTGACTTTACATTATAACAGGTAACCCCCCTTTAATTAACAGTGGGGCTGTAAGGTAGATTTGATTTTCTTCAGTTACTCGGGATGCACACAGAGTGAAAGGGAGATTTCAATACAGAAAATGGAACTGGGATATCTGAAAAAGAGATGTGCCAGCGAGTTAAGAGGGAAGAATGAGAAGGCAATAATGGAGAAGAATCTGAGAGGGAGCAATCAGGTAGGGTATGCATCAAAGCTGTTTGAGTACATACAGTACAATAATTGTACTTGCATGACATCAGAGTATGCAAATACAGTCTGGAGTCAGCAACTGAATGTCAAAAATCACTGAAATATGTCTTGAAAGGCCTACTGACAAAACAAACAGAAGTAAGTAGCACAGCAATTATATTGCTCTGGGAGAACCTAGTCTTTATTCAGAGATGTTCACTATAGCAAATCTACAAAATTAGAAAGGTCTACCACTTTTAATTTCTTTACAGCAGTCTTGAATCAAGAAATCCCAATGATCAGAATTGGGTAGCTAACTGGTGTCACACCAGGGTTACAATTCATACCTCACAATTCTGTTGCTTAATACATCACAGCTGAGTTCAAATAAACTCGAACATTCAAGTTATATAGCATCCAACTTCTCATCCACTGCCTTGGATTACTTGTAGTTCAACCCTGTGAAATGTCTTAAAATATGCAGCATAGCGGCAAAGCACAGATATTTTGCTTGGTTCTGCTCTGCTCTTAATAGAACCATGTCAAAAAAATTCACAGAACATTTGGTGAAAAGCCTGCAGCACCTTTTTAGTGCACTGCACATTCTTATTGAGTTTCATATTGAGCTGCCAGAACAGGATCAATTTCCTCAAGTGTTGATGAAACTCTTAATTATGGTGAATACAAAACTGGGGAGAATATTTTGTGTTTCCAGGCTATGACTTGTAACAGTGAAGAAAATCTTAATTAGAAAGTGGTGAATTCCATCCCACTAGCAACTCTAAGCATGTCCTCAAGGGAACAATATTTAACACTGTGGAGTCTTCACATACAAAGAATGAAGAAACAGAACACCTTCTGAAACATTAGGTTACAGCAGAGTTTTAGATAATGAGATTAGGGGCTGTTGCTCACAGCCTCAGGCTTGTCAAATGATTCCACAAGCAGTTACAGAGTTAACAATAACAAGACATTATTTCTGAAATCTGATAAGGACTACTGAACTGAGGCACTGAAATGTGCTGATTTATATGAAAACATCTCAACACAGCATCTGTGAGATCACCTTCAAAATAATACCCCAAATGTATTCCATAACAGAACACAATGCAATGCCATGCTAAGTCATTTGTACACAAATATCACTGACAAAGGGCCACATAAACAGGAAAAGAGTCTCCAAGTTTTATTATGAAGGATTCAGTCTTAATGAAAATTTGCAATAAGTGACCTAAGATTGTCTGCGCTATGAAGGTAGATGGTTCTGACAGTGTTGCCAATTTCTGGGGAATTCCCCAGAATCCAGGGAATTTAATTACTCTCTTTCCAGGGATTTTGACTGAATATTTCGGGTAAATATTGGGGAATTCTGGGGATTTTGGTAAAACATTCCGGGGAATATCTTTGAGGCTTGTTGGCAACACTGGGTTCTGATACCATTTAAGTATTAATAGCTTCTCCCACCAACAAATTTGGGAAATTTTCACTTTATGAGCAATAATTTGCAAGATGCTTCATTAGAAATTATGATAATTAAACAGATTTAAAACTAGGTTGCAAGCATATGCCTACAAGTTATATGCAAGTAACTTTGAATCAGATAGGACTAGAAGCTTCATGAAAGACGATAAGTCCTCTAAGGTCTATAGGAAATTAAACAGTACCTTTGGGAGGCAATATTTCAAATTTATAGTCCCAAATAAAGAATTTTAATTAAACCAAATCAATTAAATGGGTGGGTACAGTATAATTTCAGCATATTATTATTATTATTATTATTATTAACCTTTATTTATGAAGCGCTGTAAATTTACACAGCGCTGTACATGCAATCTTTTTAGTTAGATGGATCCCTGCCCTCGGGCTTACAATCTAAAAAAACCAAAAACAAAAAAACAACTATTTCTTTATTTATTTATTTGACTGTCAAATAATGGCAAAGGAATACATTTCAATTGCTATTATCCATTCTTGCCTGGTCACCAAAATAATTGTTTTTCAAACAGCACATCTATACATGAGAACTTGAATATATTTATATGGGCTTGCCTGTAGTGAGTGGCTCTTAGAGTTCAAGAAAGTAATTTAGAATATTAGGATGAGACAGGGAAGGAAGCCCTTATAAATATATAATAGGTACTCAGAAAGACTTTGATTTTTCAAAGAGACGAGCAAAACCTTAAGGGGTTTGTATGGGATGAGGTTTTATCTTCAGAAATGATTTTCACCCACTGTTGATTAAACAAACTTCAAGAATTAGAATATTGCTTTAAAAAAGAAGATGTAATGCTTATTCTGGTTCATATAGAACCAACTGAAATCTGTAAAACCCTTATATATACTAATTAGAAGGTTAAGTACTCCCTGAAGATGTCATTCAGCCCATCCAACAACTGATTTTATTTTTCCAACTACAAAGAGTGTAAAACACCCTGTAAAATAACCGCAATTACTATGAGCACAAGTGCACTCATAGTATTCCAGGTGAACTGGAGCCTCTGAATATGCAATGAGAGTTTAGAATATCATTATTGTGCTGCAGCTCCCAAAAGTGCCTTTCCAGCCTGGCCACTGCCCAGCAGAACATGTGTAGTGCAAGGAAGAATATCACTCGAAGCTGCTGATGACAGTTCACAGCATGTATGACCTGCTACAAGGTTCTTCCAGTGTGTGTGTGTGTGTGAGAGAGAGAGAGAGAGAGGAGATGATGATGATGATAGTAAACTTGGGGTTTCCTCATTCTTACATGCCCAGGCCTTACTTACATTGTATGATCTAATGAGATCACAAGCTGAGGAATAACAGCCAATCAATCCATATTACAGAGGTTTAGCCAGTAGTGTGGATGCATCAGTTATTACTAACATATTTATCCCACTATTTTCATACAACTCCTGGCAGATTCCCATAGATCATCTACTGAAAACAATAACTAAAAGGAATTATTACATTTCTAGCATAACTGACCGAACAGATTAATAATTTATTTTCTTTTAACTAACTAAAAAGGTGTTTCAGATTAATTGGGTTTTATAGAATTTGTTTTTAATTCAACTACTTAAAAATGACACGTGTTAGTTTCCATTCTAGGAGTGGTGCTTCTGTCTCTTTTACTCTGGATGGAATGGTTCTTACAAGATGCTGCTGCAATATAGGTTCATCAGCTGATTTTGATTACATGCATGTTTAGATTTCTTTAATAGACTAATTAATTGGGCATTTTTATATTTCAGACTGCTTAAAGCTCTTTACATACACTACTTCAGCAATCACTAACACCACCACAGTATATTAAGATGGTGTTTTTATTCCCATAGTACAGATATAATTCTGAAGGTAGGGTATTCTATTTAAAGAGATGCAATATGTGATCCAGAGAGCTCTTGATTCACAGCTTGATATTTAGCTAACACACAGTAGTTACAGTAGTAAGCTAAGCAGATCTGAAGAGGAGATTCTTGTTAAAGAATTGTTAAAGATGTAAAGAACTGCAGTACAACAGCCAAGTGTTCTTCTAAGGCTAGTCTGAACAACGTGAAATACCAAACCACATATACCATCAACCAAGAACTGTAATCTACCAGATGTTTGACAATCCAGTGTTTGCAATCTCAAGCAGTCTGCAAGGGGAAATGTATTATCAATTCTGAAATGTGTTATAAGGCTCAAATTCTGTAGGCTGGGGTTCAGATACAAAACAAATGCTATTCTAAGCAAACACAGAGCACCAGGTTATACAGAACACTTAGCTGTTTCCAAAAGATGGAACCTCCACAGAGAAAGCTTGATTTAGTTAATTTTTAAAAACCCAACCCTTTGTTGATGGGATGCTGAGTAAGTTTCTGTGCTGAATCTTTAGGGATAATGGGCAATCCAATTTGCTTACCATATTCCTGAGTTCTTGTTATTGTCCAGTAACCACTGCAAAGCATCCATAAATTTTTCTGCAGAGTAGCCAGTCACATTCTGTAAGAAAGCATATCTACAAATATAAACACTGCATTCATCTGTGACAGATTTTTCTGGAAATGCATCCCATCACCCCATTAGTTTAGTGTTTTTTTAATTAATGCTACACTTTCCTAGCCTAGAGAATTCTAGGTAGGTTATACAACACTGCTAGAATCTCCTCTTCAGATCTGCTTAGCTTACTACTGTAACTACTGTATATCTAGTTCAGAAATCTTTTAAAATATGTTTAAATCAATGCAAATGGTTTAATACTGAAGAGATCGAAGAGCTACTGAGTATAATCTGATGGTCATCATATATGTTGTAACACACATCAAAAAAGAATTTGTTGTTGTGTGCCTTCAAGCTATCACAGGATTTTCTTGGCAGAATTTGTCCTTGTTTTCCTCAGTCCTTGGTTTCCATGGTTGAGCAGGGATTTGAACCCTAGCTTACCATTGTTCTAGTCCAACATTCAACCATTATACCAAGCTGGTTCAAAAAAGAAGAAAAAAAGAACATAATAGCAAATATAGCATTCCTAGCAATCTTTTAGTATAAAGAAGTACTATGTAGAGCAAAATCAGTGTGTTTTATAATGATTTGGGAGTAGAAAGGAGAAATGTAGATGTCAGCAGCTGTAAAATGCAGGAAATTCAGTCTTAGAAAAAAAGAAAAGAAACTGGAAACCGAATTAAAGAATCTGAGCAGTCATTTAGACTTCTCAAAATAAAGCAAGAAAAAAACAACCTGGGGCCAAGTAATAGATGGAAAAACCCAAACAGAATTGGTGTTGGAGAAAAACAAAAGGAATTTTCAAGGTATAAATAGTGGATACACTACAACAGAAACATGTTCCAGCCTTACTTACTTCTATGTAATCCTTTGCTTCACCAACTGGAATGTATTTGCTTTCTAGATTCTCAGGGTTTCCACACTCAAAACTGCCTAGGAAAAAAGGAACGAGATAGAGTTACCTACTTAGAAAGAACTCAACTTTAGGCAATTAGGAAACCTACCAAATAATATGGAAACACTGAGCCAAGTTCCCTTTTAAATCATTTTTAGTACTAGCCTAAATGCTTGTACAGAATATACACCCAAATTAGTTTTATGACTTAATAAAATCTGTAGCTGCTGTGTACAGGCTAGCATAAGGCAATTAAATATCACATTCATTCTCTAAGTAAGTACTACAGAACAAGAAAGGATTGTCGTTTTTTCTGCCTCTCATAAAGAACACTATCTTTACACCAAAGCATAGTTCTAAAACAATGGTCTAATGCTAAAGAAACCAAGGTTCCTTATTTTATTTTTCCCTCCCCATTCCCTTCTGGATTGTAAGTTTGAGGGCAGAGGCTGCCCTATTTTTATGGATCTGGAAACCAATTTGGGATCATTTCCAGCTAAAGAGAAGCACATAAACGCTTAACATAATCACTTTAAAAAAAATCTAGCTCACCTGTTAGTTCTTAAAACTGGCAAGGTGGCTTTGATGCTACCATCACATGCTGAACAGGCTAATCCAATTTTAAGTTTAAAATTTAAACAGAAAAGCAGTTTAATTCTACAGTAGTGCAAGTAGCTGAAGTGGAAAAAATGAAGGGAACTTCATTTTTCTGAACCCTCAGCTACCAACCTGCAATGTGTATAGCTCCTGTAAAATACATACATACATACAATCATACACACAAACACACACACACACGTTTTCACGAGATCCCCCCGCTATAAAGTCATCACAGTAAGATACAGTTTAGTTTTGCAATGCAAACTGGGATGAACAGGAGACTGAAAAGTGTGATATGTTTCAGACCAGTCTTGAAGAAAGGGAGCATATGCATTACAATGATCAGGAAAAACAATCTAGGCAAAGCTTCACATATATGAACTCATGTACAGTGAAAAAATGAAGAAGGTGAACTTACTAGAAACTGGGAACCATGGATTTTGCAGGAAAAGTTCATCATCAGCATTGCGAGAAGTCACACACTGATATCTAGTTCCTTCAGTGTGAGACTGTGTGTACACCTCAAAAGGCCCATTTTTCTATTAGTCCCAGGCCAGGACTGCTCAGTCCACATGCTGATCTGGTGGTTCCAACCCAACCCCAGTCCAAAGGGGCCTTAGCCTGGGGCAAAACATGCGGGTACACTGCTGTGACTGGCATGCCCTGCACGCTCCTTACCTGCCTCCACCATCATGTCGTTTCTGAAAAATCCTGTCACAGCCTGTGGCATTGGACGGCAGTTCTTGGCCATGTGGGTGTAGCCAGGTACACGATTTACTCCCTTACAGGCCGCAAGGGGGATCTTCAGAGAAGACACAATGGCAGAGGGAGAAGGGATGTGCAGTGCCAATGGTTCTGCAGTGTAGTGACAGGTGGGCATGTAAAAACCTTCTTGTCACTGCACCAACCTGGGACTGTTCCAGGTCAAAACCAGGAGCCAGATAGCATGGTCTTGGCCCATACTATCCTGCTTGTATGCTCAAGCCCTGTTTTTCTCTGGTGTCATCCCAGTACATGGCATTATGTCTGCAATGAGAAACAGGCTCTTGGAGTTGTGTATTACTGGCATCAACTAATCTCTTTGTTCAGCCATTTTTAGACTATATTTCTGATTGTTAGTGTTACCAGTTGACTTTTG
Organism: Sceloporus undulatus; assembly: GCF_019175285.1. Classification (NCBI taxonomy): domain Eukaryota; kingdom Metazoa; phylum Chordata; class Lepidosauria; order Squamata; family Phrynosomatidae; genus Sceloporus; species Sceloporus undulatus. Next base: position 66,330,413 of record NC_056525.1, on the reverse strand, counting down.
TTTTTTAATTACTGTTATTTGAAAAAATATTTTTAGTGACTGGTTTTATTATAAAGTTTAATATTTGTGACTCTTAAAATGAAAAATGATGTAAAATATGTTTAACATAAATAAATAAGATTAATACTACATTTTCACTGGTAAATACACTAATATTATGGAAGTTTTTAGCTTGTTTTGGCCACAACTTGAATGACAGGTTCTGTTATAGCATCTGCATTCATGGAAGTGATAAGAAGGCTTTGAAATTTTTTGTGTCTGTATTTTGGACATGGGCTACTGCAGTGATGGGGAACGTTTTAGAGACTGAGGCGGGTTACAGACTGCCGAAATGCGGTGGTCTCCCGCAGCCGCCGCTTGCAGCGTCTGGGATCCGCAGCGTCCAAACTGCGTGGCTCCCGGATGCTCCGAGGAAGGAGCACGGAAATCGCGCTCCTTCCTGGGCCCCGGAAAAGACGTCGCGAGGCGCTAGTCGTGCACTCGCGGCGTCACTTGCGGGGTGCAACGTGCGGACGCACAGCGTCTGCTACGTCAATATGGTGGCGGCTGTGTGGAAAGGCCACCGCCATTTGTTACGGACTCTGTCCGTAATAGGAGTAGGGGCATCTGGAAGAGACGCCCCTTTTTCAAAATGGGACATCCTAAGGATGTCCCTTATGGCGGTCTGTAACCCGCCTGAGTGCCCAAACTGCAACCAAAAAACCACTCATATATCGCAAAGTGCCATGTCCCTCTAACTTTCTAGTAACAAACTCTGGTGAACTCTGTGCTGAGGTGATGGCATGTGTGCCCACAGAGGGGGCTCTGAGTGCCACTTCTGGCACTTGTGCCATAGGTTCGCGACCACTAGGGTACTGGGTTGGGAAAAGACAGGGAGAAAAAAGAAGTGTACCACACTACAGTGTTATAGTGCTATTATTCTGCTTTAACTGCTTTGGCTGCCTCCTGTGGAATCCTGGGATTAGCAGTTTACAGAGGGCCGTTAAAATTCTCAGCCAGAGTGCTCTTAGGCTTCACTAAACTACAATCCCCAGAATTCGAAGGGGCAACCACAGTAGTTAAAGTGGAATAATCGTGCTGTAACAGTTTAGTGAAATCGTTTAGAAAGTCTTCAATCCTAACATCTCAATAGGGAAAAGGTAAACCCAAAACAGATAATTTGTCCTGCTAGATAACAGGATTTATGAAAGTGCACCACAGATGTAGGGAGGCTAAAATATTTTATAAGCCTCTAAGTAGTATTTGAAGGGAAACAAGAAATCTACTTCTAATCAAATCAGTTCAAAGTTGAAAATAGCCTAATGGTAGAAAATTCCATTTCTACTGAATACTCACTTTATGAGCTGTATAAAAAACCCCTCAGAACTCACCAGCTTTATCTGCAAGGTAGTTATATAACTCGTACAGTATAGTCATTATTATTTCTTCTTGTTTTGCTTGACAGTACTGAAAAGTTAAGAGAAAACATCAGTCAGTAGATCTTCAATTCAAAAATCAAGACACTTTAAAGAAATTAAATAATTAAACAGAAGATCTCTTCTCAAGGTAATGAAATAAAGAATGGACTCATATGACCATTCTTCCTCATAGCCTTTTCTATTCTTTTAAAGCAGTTAAACTGCTTTTTAAGATTATATGGTAATAGTGGACAACCTGCAGCCTTCAGTTTGATTTCTGGTGGGCCTCACTCTTATTTCATGATCTAGTGATCACTTCAGCCCACTTCAACAATGATCTGCTCCCATTCCCAGGATGAGAATACCTAAGAGTGGGAGAAAGTTAAGATTGCCTGTTTGGGAATCTAATTCCATCTACTATTGGCTTCAGTCCCACTGACAGCCAGTATGTGACCTGTCAAGATTACTCCTGAGACAATATGGCCTCAACCTAAAAGAACTCACCTTTGTTGCATAGGAGAGATAGTCCCTATTGTATGGTTAGGAAGGCAATGGATTCAATAGATTATTCATTTTTCCATGATACCACCAACAGTGGAATGAAAAAAAGACATTACTGCTTGTAATGTCTTTATTAAAACTTTATTTTTTTTTAATATTCTATGTACATAAGCAAGCAGTAATTTCAAACTAGATGCAGGAAATACCAAGATCACGGCGCTATCCTTTTAAGAATACTATACATACTGCATCAAGGGTTTTCTTCTTTGGCTACATATTATGGAACAAGTTACAACTGCATACACACATCAAGAAAGATTAAAAGCTACTAGCTTTATTTAAGCTTGTTATTGAAAAGTAGCTTTGCAGGTGAAATCCTTGTCATAAATCAATCTCACTTTTGTTACAACAGACTAACTAAAATGTCTGTAAAAGCAGGGATTCAGATTTTCAGCAGCTTAGTCTTACATGGTCTGAATGATTATTATGCATACTAAATTGATAAAAAGCAGTCTACTAATTTCACATCAATAAATCATTACTAGTAAATTTCTTTTGGAGAAAAGCAGAGACTCACTTCTATAACAACACTGACAGTAATTGATCTGTACACTTAACCATTACATTTTATTTTTAAGAACACAGTTTAACATGCTAAAACATTCATACTTACACTATCTGTACTCTGCCCACAGTCCACAGATAGTATCTTAACTGTAAATGAAACAACAATTAGTTACCTGTCATTACATATCACTGACAAGATCCAGTTTGATATCACTTTAACTGCCATGGCTCAATGCTGTAGAATTCTGGGAACTGTAGTTTGTTGTGGCACCAGAGCTTTCTGATGGAGAAGGCTAAATGTCTCACAAAACTACAATTTCCAGAATTGTACAGCATTGAGGCATGGTAGCTAAAGTGGTTTCAACCTGGATTATTTCTGCAGTGAGGATGAAGCCTAGGTCCACTTCCTCAGATACTGGCAATCTATGAAAGCTTATGCTACAGTTTCTTTTACAATTTCAAATGTGCTACAAGATCCCTTTGCATACTGATATCCTAGACTAACACAGCTATGTTTCAGATTTATTGTTTATTAGATCCTACCTTGTTTTGCTACAACAAACATGACATTTCTTTTTTAAACATACAAGTCTGCAAAACTTGCATTAAAAATCTATTTATACTTCTCGGCAATATCTCATTTTGTTTAATGGGGCTCACTTCCAAGTACAGTATGCACAAAATCTAAGTCTTAACCAGCATCTAACTGTAGATATTGTCTCATCACAAGGAAATTAAATACATAGCATGGCGTGGCATTAAATAAGAGTAAAAACTAATGTGTCACATGTAAGTCAAAATAAGATCTGTTCCCCATAACTACGTACAGCTGTGAGAGCTGGACAGTGAATAAAGTGGATAAAAGAAAATCAACTCATTTTAGATGGAGTGCCGAGTGATGACATGAGAATACCATGGACAGCCAAAAAATAAACAAACAAATGGGCCCTTGAACAGAGCAGGCCTGAACTCTCCCTGGAGGCCAAGATGATCAAACTGAGAGTGTTGTACTTTGGCCAGACCACATCATGAGAAGGCATGACTCCTTAGAAAAAACAATAATGATAGGAAAGTCTGAAGGTAAAAGTGAGGGAGACCACACAGTAGATGGATAGACTTGCAATTAGGAAGGTCATGCGTATGCATTTGCAGGGCATAAACAGAGCAGTGGAGAACAGGGGGTCTTGGAGATGTCTCTTCCACAGGGTCACCATGAGTTGAGGTTAACTCAAGGGCAGTTAACAACAACAACTTAACAAACTACCTGAGATAAGGTATAGGCAAAAAATGCAACTTAAGCTCATGTAGCACTTTATGTCAAAACAGACAAATCTTGTCTCAGTGTTTTGTTGTTTAATTGTCTGTGTTTTGTGGTTATAGAGATATAACAGGTATGTCACATTGATAAAAGGGTGTATATATCTTTTTGTTGAATCCTAATATTAATAAGGGTATCTGCACTGCTTGATTTTAAGATAGACACTCATGCTGGCTATGTGCCGTAATAAATCAAAGCAATCAAGATAGACACTGTGACAAAAGAACATATATTCTTTGCCATGCTGATCCATTTTTAAAATGGAGGCAAACTTTGCATTTCCTTGTGTTCAGCAAAACCAGTTTGTATAAATGCTTTGCAAAAATATGGCCAAGAAGACTGAGTATGTCAATTGCAGAAGAATTCCTAGTGGCTGAATTACTACTATGACTTTGGAGTAGTGGCCCATAACCGTGGAGTAAACATCCATTAAGTACTAACAGAAGTATCCATGTCCCACTTTCTTCTTCTCACTTGCCTTTCTGGAACCAGACAATTTCAGGGTATAACAGAGCAGAATAACTCAATTGTTTTTACAGAGGCATGTTTCAAAACATCTACATAAAAGACATCTAAGTATCCCAATATACCCTTAGAAAATGTGCCAGGGAATTAAATAAGAGAGAGCACCAGCGTGGCAAAGTGGTTTGAGCACTGGACTGCGACTATGGAAACCAGGATTTGATTCCTGTTCTGCCATGAAACCCACTAGGTGACCCTGAGCAAGTCACACACTCACAGCCTCCAGGGAAGGCAAAGGCAGACCTCCTCTGAACAAATCTGGCCAAGAAAACCCCATAACAGATTCGAGGGTTGTCATAAGTTAGAAACAACTTGAAGGCACACAGCACAAGCCAGACTATAATGTGATCTGAAGAGATCCTTATCCTATAATTGAAGGATTTGAAAAGTAAAAACAATCTACAAACTGTGGTCCAAACCACAATGCAGAAACAATCCAGTTTGAGACCACTTTAATTGCCCTGGCTGTGCTAGGGAATCCTGGGAAATGTAGTATATCTGAGAGAGAAGGCTAAATGTCTCACAAAACTACAGTTCCCAGAATTCCCTAGCACCAAGCCAGGGGCAATTAAAGCGGTCTCAAATTGGGTTGTTTCTGCAGTGTGTTTTGGACCTGTGCTTCTGTAAACAATGTGAGGGGGAAAGTGTGGAGGGTGGGGAGGTGGGACTGGACTAAGAGAACTATGATCAGGCTATCAGAGGAAAGGTTTTTTTGTGGGTTTTTTGGGCTGTGAGAGTGTCCAAGAAGAGTTTATTCCTGAGGTTTTGCCAGCAGCTGTGGCTGGCATCTTCAGAGAATGGTGGCATGGGGGTGTGCGGAATATATCTATCTATCTATCTATCTATCTATCTATCTATCGAGTGCCCCTTGGGGTCCTACCTTAGGAACCTTACCAAGGGTCACACAGTATATACACACACCACTCTTCCATGCCACCATTCTCTGAAGAGAATGTCTGCCCCAAGATGTCTCGCTTCAATTAAGTCTATTTTAACTAATTTTTAATCTGTATTTTATAATGTTGCTATTTTTTGTTTTAAGGTAGGGAAATAGGGGGTTGTGTAGTATTGCTTATGTATTATTATGTATTTTATTGATGTATTTGTGCTGTTGTAGCCCACCTCGATCCGCAGGGAGAGGTGGGATATACATAATTTTTATTAGTAGTATTAAGATGCCAGCCACAGCTCCTGGTGAAACATCAGGAATAGACTCTTCTAGAACACAGCCTCATAATAGCTCGAACTACCTCCCATGGATGCCGGCCATTAAAGCCTTTGACTTCACATATCAGAGGAAAGACTGACAAAATGGGGTCGTTTTCTTCTGCTGCGCCTAAACTGTGGAATGGCCTTCCGGAAGAGACAGAATTATAGAATCATAGAGTTGGAAGAGACCGCAAGGGCTATCCAGTCCAACCCCCTGCCATGCAGGAACTCTCTTATCAAAGCATCCCCGACAGATGGCCATCCAGCCTGTTTAAAGACCTCCAAGGAAGGGGACTCCACTGCACTCCGAGGGAGTTTGTTCCACTATTGAACAGCCCTTACTGTCAGGAAGTTCCTCCTAATGTTGAGGTGGAACCTTCAAAAAGGCTGTCAAGATGGATCTCTTCCCAACTTGACCTCCTGAAGGATAGCCCCATCCGCTCTAAAGGCCCACTCCATTTGCTTATTTGAGATTGTGTTTTTGTTGGAAATTTTAATGTGAATTTTTAGTATTTTAAAGGTGGGAGGGTTTGTTTTTTCTTGGGGGGCGGCTGTTTGATGTAAACTTTTATTGTGAAGTCAAAGGCTTTCACGGCCGGAATTCATAGATTTTTGTGGGTTTTCCAGGCTATATGGCCACGTTCCAGAAGAGTTTCTTCCTGACGTTTCGCCAGCATCTGTGGCTGGCATCTGAAGATGCCATCTAGAACGTGGCCACATAGCCTGGAAAACCCACAAAAACCTATAAACTTTTATTGTCTTATTGTAACTTTATTTCTGCTGTCATCCCGCCTCGATCTTCAGGGAGAGATAAATATACTGTATTATTATTATTATTATGAAGCAAGAAAAAGAAAAGAAACAAAACTATCTCCTCCGGAGGAATGATATATAGGGCACAAACACGTACAGCTCTCCTCAGGCCCTTCCAGCTGAGCAGGTCCCGCCATCTTGACCCAAAGGATGCCGAGGAAGATGACCAAGAGCCCCAAGGTGGCCAGCCACAGGAACCAAGAGAGATAAAACTCCAGCCCTCCCACCTTCCTCCTTGGGGCCTGGACCTGAGCTTTCAAGAGGGGCTGGCGGGTCGGGGTCCCATCCCAACGGGAGCCTTGGCTGGACCCAGCTGCTTCTGCCTTCCACGGCGGCGTTGGGGCTCTGGAGCTGGACCCTAACCTTTCCTCTGCCCTCCATGACGAGGGGGACCTGTGGGTCACCCCCAGCCCTCCTTGGCCTCTCCCCAGGGAGCCTGGGTAAGAGGTGCTGCCAGGGGTCCCTGGCAACGAGGTCCTGCCAGAGGTCCCTGGCAAAGAGGTGCTGCCAGGGGTCCTATTGACGGTGTTGAAACCAGGGCTGCTCTCTCTCCTTGTCTCTGGTTCCCAGGAAGGGCCTGCTGAGCTGAGGCTTGGGCCTGTTCTCTCCCACCATCTGGAAGAGGAGGAGCCCAGCCCCACTCCTGCTGCAGCTCTTTCTGGCTCCCAAAGAGGGCTGGAGGAGGAGGAGGAGAGCCTAACGTCGCTCGGGTAGGAGAAGGAGGAGGATGGAGAGGAGGAAGGCGAGGCCCCTCTGATGCTCGGGGCCCAGGAGATGCTGCTGGAACTGGGCGCCCCTTCTCGCCTCAGCCTTCCCCTCTCCGTCGTCAAGTAGATGGTGACGGCCGGCCCTCGGCGGCTCCGAGGCTGCGGGGCGCCCCTCTCCTCCTCCTCCTCCTCCTCGCTACTGGAGCTGCTCTCGCTCCTCCTCAGCGCCTCGGCCATCTCCTCCCTCAGCGAGATGAGCTTCTTGACGTAGAGGGCGCGGGTGGAGACGGTGATCGGGCCCGCCTGGTAGCCCAGCGACAGCAACGCCGCCCGCAGCTGCGAGTCTGACAGGTCCTCGGCCGCCATCTTGGCTGGAGGAGAAACAAACGGCGGGCGGGAAGGGAGGGAACCGGAAGCGGCGCCTCCGTCCGAAGGAAGGAAGGGCCGCCGCCGCCATCTTGGTAGGGGCGCCGCCTCCAAGCCTCCATTTTGTAAACTTTCGAAGGCGCTTCTTTTCCAGGCGCCGCCGCCGCCATCTTGAGGAGGTCAAGGCTTGTTTCCTCCTTAAATAAACACACCGCGCAGAAACACACACACACACACACACACAAAATAAACATACTGCAGAAATAATCCATATATATATATATATATATATATATATATATATATTGAATAAGCATACTGCAGAAATAATCTATATATATTCTGGGAACTATAGAAAAGACTTGTAATCTTGTAATTTTGTATTAAATTAATTTAAATAATATTAAATTAAAGAAAGAAAGAATCCAGCTTGAGACCGCTTTAACTGCCCAGGCTCAAGACTAGGGAATTCTGGGAGCTGTAGTGTTTCTAAGACATTTAGCTTTCTCTGTCAGAGAGCTTTGGTGCCACAATAAACTACAACTGCTGGGATTCTTTAGCTGCCAGGGCAGTTAAAGCAGTTTCTAACTGGATTATTTGTGCAGTGTGTTTTGGACCTTGGCCTTCAAGCTGCAGAAATAATCAGGTTTGGCACCACTTTAACTGCCATGGGTCAATGCCATTTAATCTTGGGATTTGTAGTATGTTGTGGCACCAGCGCTCTCTGACAAAAAGCTAAATATCGCGCAAGCTACAAATCCCAGAATCCCATAGCATTGCGCCATGACAGTTAAAGCGGTGTCAAACTGCATTGTTTCTGCACTGTGTACGCAGCTGAAGCCATGAGAGGCTTTGCTCTGGTGCCACAACAAACCACAGTGCCCAGAATCCCATAGCATTGAGCCATGGCAGTTAAAGTGGTGTCAACCAGATTGTTTCTGCAGTGTGGATGGAAGCATAATGATAAAGAAAAGAAGCAAGAAGAACCCATACTGGGTTATCCACCACCAAAGGCATATCATCCTCTTTTGTGGCTGCAAAAGGACTTGTTCCTCCAAGGCAAAAATTGAAATGTGTTTGTTGTCTGTTTTTAAGCGGCCACCAAGAGTCACATGGATGCCCTGGATCAATGCTAGGGAATTCTGGGAATTGTAGTTTTGTGAGCATTTAGCCTTCACTGTCAGATTGTTCTGGTGCCACGATAAACTACAATTCCCAGGGCAGTTAAAGAAGTCTCAAACTGGATTGTTTCTGCAGTGTGTTTTGGACCATTATAATCCCAGGGCCAATCCAAAACAGTACTGCTGACAGGATTTACAGGCCCCAGGCATTTATAGGTGAATGAGCTAGGCCTCTGACATCCAGACTGTATAGAAGAATTGGAGCTAGACTTGATGGACCTGAAGTATTTAAAAAGCACTTATACGTTAAGAGTAAAGTACTCTTTGTGCATAATTAATACATGTGGTACTGCCGTCTTTGGGTATACATAAACAAGCAACTAGAAACAAGCAGAGCTTAAATAAACACATTATAAGATGCTAGATGACACCAATCAGTTCTTCCATTTTCCATCAGTCAACAGACTGAGGGGTTAAGAGAGATCTGTGTTACAGGATTCGGCTGGAATTAGGGAAACAGTGCATGGGTATGGCTTAAAATTGTTTTCATCTTAAAATGCAATGCGAGTAAATTTATCTTACAAACTATATTTTGTTTTTGTCAGGGGTCTCTTTTCAACCTGTGAGATATCTATCTATCTATCTATCTATCTATCTATCTATCTATCTATCTATCTATCTATCTATCTA
>NC_056525.1:66284452-66321192 GCF_019175285.1 Sceloporus undulatus | reverse complement strand
CCTCTTACCACTTTGGTCCCATTGCATTTGCCTCTTCCAGTGCTACATTATTTTAATACCACATGATGTTCTGCTAATGAAATAGTTCTGTAATGTTTCTTTCCTCCTTGTAGCACCAATAAATGCTGTTTAACATTCTCTCTTTCCTAGTGATCTGTATACACTGGTACCCCGGGTTACGAAATTAATTCGTTCCGCTATTTCTTTCGTAAGCCGAAAATTTCGTAACCCGAAACGCTTTTCCCATTGAGAATAACTAATGCGTTCCAAGACCTCAGACTGAACCTGCAAGTCAAAACAAAGGCACAATAGAGGCCTATTAAGCTAAGTACCCTACAATACAAGTTGCCTGAGGCACTAAAGAGCTTAACAATGACTGGCAGGTCCATTCTAAACTTTCTAAAGGATAAAGAAAAAAAAGGTTTTTTTCTTATCTTTGATGGTTCTGGCTTCTCAGAGACAGGCAGGAGGAGGGGGAGCTCTCAAATCATCACAGCCATGACCAAAGCAACCAACCCCAAGGTGACACTCTCTGGCATCACACCCATGACCAAAGAACCCCAAATCTAAAAAACCAACCCCATGGGCACACTCTATGGCCCACATCAAATCCAGGCCAGACTTGCAAAACTCACATCCCACATCCCACACTCTCAAATCATCACACCCATGACCAAAGAACCCCAAATCTAGAAAACCAACCCCATGGGCACACTCTATGGCCCACATCAAAGCCAGGCCAGACTTGCAAAACTCACATCCCACATCCCACACTCTCAAATCATCACCACCCTGCCCAAGACCCCAAATTAAAAAACCAACCCCATGGGCACACTCTATGGCCCACATCAAAGCCAGGCCAGACTTGCAAAACTCAATCCCACATCCCACACTCTCAAATCATCACACCCATGACCAAGAACCCCAAATCTAAAAACCCAACCCCATGGGCACACTCTATGGCCCACATCAAAGCCAGGCCAGACTTGCAAAACTCACATCCCACATCCCACACTCTCAAATCATCACACCCATGACCAAAGAACCCCAGAACACAAACCCATAGGCCAGAAACCCCAAATCTGAACATGCAACCCCATGGTCAGGCCCATTCTAAAGGATAAAGAAAAAAAGTGTTGCTGGTCTTGGCATCTCAGAGTGAGGCAGGGGAAGGAGGAGGAGAACCTGCTCTCAAATCATCACAGCCATGACCAAAGCAACCCCAAATCTAAAAAGCAACCACACTCTATGGCCCACATCAAATCAAGGCCAGACTTTCAAAAGTCACACCCCACACTCTCAAATCATCACACCCATGACCAAAGAACCCCAGAACTCAAACCCAAAGGCCAAAAACCCAAAATCTGAACATGCAACCCCATGGTCAGTCCCATTCTAAAGGATAAAGAAAAAAAGTGTTTTTCTTACCTTTGCTGGTCTTGGCATCTGGTCCTGGCATGTCGGAGTGAGGCAGGAGGAGGAGGAGGAGGAGGAGGAGGAGAGGGGCAGCCCAAAAAGCCAAATTTAAACCAATTCAAGCAATTTAACCACTTCAGCCAATTTATCCAATTCAAGCAATTTAACCAAATCAGCCAATTTAGCCAATGCCACCAATTTAACAAAGTTAACCAATTTAAAAAAAAATTTTGGTGTTTTTTTTAAGGGTCACCTTTTTTTTAAGGGTCACCTTTTGCCTTCTTGGATGACGGTTCTCCCTCTCTAGTGAAGAACTGGTCCAAGGATGTCTGCCTTTGCCGGCCCTTAAGCAGGTTCTTAAAATGGCTAAGGCAGACATTATCGAAATGGGCAATGGCATGGCTGGTCAGCACCTGCTCAGGGTGGTGCTTCTCCACAAAGGAAGCCACATTGTGGAATTGCCTCAGAATGTCTTTAATGTCTGCCGTTGGCAAAGATGCCCCCGCAGCCTCCTCCTGCTGGCCCCTGTCGAAATGGAGCACGTCCTCATCCACGGCAGAGTGTTGCATCGCCGCCAAGGCCTTGAGGTCCTCTGTTGTCAGGTCCTCGTTGTGCTCCTCGATCAGTTCCTCCACGTCGTCGTTGTCCACCTCGAGTCCCAGGGACCTTGCGATGGATACGATCTCGTGCACCTCTTCTTCTTCACCTGGCTCAGCACCCTCGGCCTGCAACCCTTCCAGGGAAGAAGCATCAGGCCACAGCTTCCTCCATGCAGCAATCAGGTTGCGCCTGCTGATCGCCTGCCAGGCCAAGTCCACCATCTTCAAGCACACCACGATGTCAAAATGCTGCTTCCAGAACTCACGAAGGGTCAGCTGTGTGCTCTCCGTCACATCGAAGCAACGCTTGAACAGGTGCTTGGTGTAGACCTTCTTGAAGTTGGCGATCACCTGCTGGTCCATGGGTTGCAAGAGGGAGGTCGTGTTGGGTGGCAGAAACTGGACCTTGATGAAGGAGAACTCCGCGAGGATGTCCTTCTCCAGGCCATGCGGGTGCGCAGGAGCATTGTCCAAGAGGAGGAGGCACTTCAAGGGCAAATCCTCTTCCTCCAGGTACCGCTTCACTGTTGGGGCGAAGACGCTGTTGATCCACTCGACGAAAAGGAGGCGTGTGACCCATGCGCGGCCATTGGAGCGCCACATCACTGGCAACCTGTCCTTCTGGATGTTGTGTGCCTTGAAGGCCCTTGGATTCTCGGAGTGGTACACCAACAGGGGCTTGACCTTGCAGTCCCCGCTGGCATTGGCACACAACGCAAGTGTGAAGCGGTCCTTCATAGGCTTGTGGCCGGGCTGTCTCCTCTCCTCCTGGCTGATGTAGGTGCGGCGAGGCATCTTCTTCCAGAAGAGGCCCGTCTCGTCGCAGTTGAAGACTTGCTGCGGGACGTAGCCTTCCTCCTCCACCATGGCCTTGAACGCGACGACGAAGGCTTCGGCGGCCTGGTGGTCTGCGCTGGACGCCTCGCCGTGACGGACGACAGAGTGGATCCCGGTCCTCTTCTTGAACCTGTCGAACCAGCCACGTGATGCTTTGAAGTCCAGGGTGGCTGGCTCCTCCTGCGAAGAAGTTCCTTCGCCTGCCTCTTTGCTGGCCAGGTCTTCGTAGATGGCGGTGGCCTTCTCGCAGATGACCGCGGTGGTCAGGGTGTCCCCGACTCGCTCCTTTTCCTTGATCCAGAGGAGAAGCAGGCGCTCCATCTCCTCGTGCCTCGGTGTCCTCTGCTTGGCGATGGTCGTCACGCCTTTCGCTGGAGCCACAACAGCTCTGATGGCCTCCTTTTGCTTGAGGACAGTGCCAATCGTCGAAGGGTTGCGTCCATACTCCTTGGCAATGTCCACCAAGCGCACGCCCCTCTCGTGCTTGGCAATGATGTCCTTCTTGTCCTCCAAGGACAAGGGAGCCCTCTTCTTCTTCTCACCGCTTGGCTTGGGAGCCATAGCTCAAGCCTAAAAAGGACAAAAGGCACAGGCAATGAGCAAAAGCCACAATTGGAAACCACCCCCACTCCCATGGTCACACTCTCTGGCCCAAACTTGCAAAAGTCCCACCCCACACTCTCAAATCATCACAGCCATGGCCAAAGAACCCCAGAACACAAACCCATAGGCCAACTTTTGAAAAAAACTTTTAAAAGCCACACTCCACACTTAGAAAACAGCAGAGCCATAGAAGAAAGCAACCCAGCATCCCCAAATCAGAAAATGCAAGCCTATGGTGAGACTCTCTGTCCCACATGGGACCAAAGGAAAACTTTTAAAAGCCACACTCCACACTTAGAAAACAGGACAGCCATAGAAGAAAGCAACCCAGCATCCCCAAACCAGAAAATGCAAGCCTATGGTGAGACTCTCTGTCCCACATGGGACCAAAGGAAAACTTGTAAAAGCCACACTCCACACTTAGAAAACAGCAGAGCCATAGAAGAAAGAAACCCAGCATCCCCAAACCAGAAAATGCAAGCCTATGGTGAGACTCTCTGTCCCACATGGGACCAAAGGAAAACTTTTAAAAGCCACACTCCACACTTAGAAAACAGCAGAGCCATAGAAGAAAGCAACCCAGCATCCCCAAACCAGAAAATGCAAGCCTATGGTGAGACTCTCTGTCCCACATGGGACCAAAGGAAAACTTTTAAAAGCCACACTCCACACTTTGAAAACAGGACAGCCATGAAGAAATCAAAGCAGCAAATGAAGCCCATCATCCCCAATTCAGAGCATGCCACCCTAAAAGAAAAAAAAAACCCCAAAAAATCAAGCAAGCACATCAAGGCCATAATCCACACATTAGAGCATGGCACCCTAAAAGAAAAACAAACAAAAAAAAAAAAAACCAACAACAACAACAACAACCACCAGCACCCCACAGCAAAAGCATGGTCACACTGTCTCACCCCAACCCACCCCACAAGAAGAAGGTAAAAATCCATCAACCTACCGGTAGAGAAATTGCTGATCGCCGGTCTTGATCCGAAGATATGGCAAAAGCCACAAAAATTCCAAAGGCAGAAGGCCAGGAAAAGTCCGAACCTCGAGTGCAACCAAGTTAGAGCTCCAAAGAGACTCTTTCTCACCAGTCCACAGGGCCAGACAAAGGGGGCAGATCAATGGAAGCCGGCTTTTATTTCTCAAGGCAAGCCACCCCCCCCAATTTCGTTAGCCAATCCAATTGATTGGCTTGATTTCGCAAGCCAATCACTGCTGCTAACGAAATTCAAAATTCGCGCCAAAGCTAACCCTAACCGTTAGCCCTGGAAATCCCTGGAAAGCCAGTAGATGCACTTTGCATCATTTGAATTTCGCGCCGAAAAGAATTTCGTAACCCGAAAAATCTTTCGTAACCCGAAACAGTTTTTTCCAAGCCGCGAATTTCGTATCCCGAAAAATTCGTAACCCGATCATTTCGTATCCCGGGGTACCAGTGTATTTGAGGTAGAAAGAACTGTTGGGTATATTAATTGCCTGGGTGCTTTCAAAGAAGAGTGCTGCTATTTGTTGGTATCCAGTGACAGAACAGGCAGACAGTTCTGCATTTAATTTCTTCCCCTTTCCTCCCCGTCAATTCGATTATGTTCATTTCCTTTACAAACACACAAATTTTATGGCATAGTATGAAATATAGGCCTCATTCCCACTATCTTTTAACCCGGGTCGCAAATCAGTTTGAACCAGTTCAAACGACCCTGGTTCCCACTTAATCCAAATTGCTGAAGCGATTCCAACAGGAGGGCTATGCTCCCGATCCATTTAACCCACACCTTTTTGATGCTGATTTTTTCTGCTTCTTTTTCAATAAATTGATTCAAATTTTCCCTTCGACCATCTGGAACCAAAATTTTTTGAACTGATTCATTCGTGAATGGGAACCACAAGTGGGTTATTTCGATGCCAGGAAATGACAGAAAAAGCCAATTGGGACAAGTGTAATGTAAACCACAATCTCATGTTGATTAAATCCATTGATTTGGATCACACACCGATTTATCTGTAAGTGGGAATGAGGCCATATTGTGTCAAATATAGTTATTGGTCAGGGGGGAAAAAAATCTTCAGAAACGACAGTATTTAACAACCCAGTTAAGGAAAAAGTAAGGTGTACCACTTTTCTTCAAATAGTAAAGGTCAAAGTACTCACAAATTAAAGATACTGATAAAGTGAGATTCCTGTGTATTGTGAAAGGATAATCAGAATCTCTTGACAAAAGACCAGTTTTAATCTAAGAAGGAATGTAATATGCCAAATATAAGGCGATGAAATCATGAAACAACTACCATGTACCTGTATCACAATCAGAGAGGTCATGAAATAGTTAAGGATAAAATTAAATAGCATTGGCTGTCAAATACCAAATACTGACAGATACCAAATAAAAGTCAAAAGTCACAGGCTACAAAATTCTCTTAACACTTCCCTGCAGAATTTCCTATTAGAGTATATTTCAGAGTACAAATCCAGAACTCACCTTTGGAACTTGACAATATAAGAGTCTGCAGCTATATGGTTCATTTTTGGGGGGCTCATTTGAAGGCAGAAGAGATTAAAACGATTGAGGGAAATACTTAGTGGAAGCATCATGCAAAACAACAACAGAGAATAGACCCTGGGTGCTCCAAGACTGCACTTTTACTGTACAATCACACTGCCTCATTCATGGAATTTCAGACACATGGGGGCCAGACATTATCATCTTCAACTTATATTCCTGTATTACTGATTTTTCTTTCACCGTGTTTCTTTAAAAAACAAACAAACAAACAAACAAAGAAAACTCAAACCATTAAGGAGCAAAGGTGGAATAGCTCCACCTTTTGACTGATAATGCTTGGAGCCTCAAACCACCCATTGCAAAATGTGTATTTCAAGAGTGAAAAAAAGTTTATTATCCAGTGATATTCATGCAATCGTGGATAAGACTTTCACATGCATTGTTATTAGAGATGACTTATCCATGGAATAACCAGCGACAAATCATTCATGGGGAAATCCCTTGAATGACTTGTTGCTGGTCATTCCCTGGTTATTTCCGGGATAACTCATCTTTAATCACAATGGTGTGTGAAAATCTTTACCATGATCATGCAAATATAGCTGGATAATGCCTGTTTAAACCCCTGATTTTTCCTGTGTGATAAAGTCCTATGTGTCGAATTATGGTGAACCCCTGCATTTCAGCGTTTCCTTGGCAAGGAATACTCAAGAGGTAGTTTTGCAAGTTCCTGACAGTAAAGGCTGTTTGACAGTGGAACACACTCCCTCAGAGTGTAGTGGAGTCTCCTTCCCTGAAGGAATTTAAGCAGAGGCTGGATGGCCATCTGTCAGGGATGCTTTGATTGAGATTTCCTGCATGGCAGTGAGTTGGACTGGATGGCCCTTGCGGTCTCTTCCAACTCTATGATTCTATGAAACATAGCCTACAGCATCTGGTATTCACTGGCGGTTTCCCATCCAAGTATTAACCAGGGCTGATGTTGCTTACTTTCAGAGATCAGAAAGCATCTAGTGCCTTTAGGTTATTTAGGCCACATAAGGACCTGTGACATATATGACAGACTGGGTATACTGGCATGATCTCCAATACTGAATATTGAGAAGATATTCAGCAAGTCTCAAAGTCTGCAGCAAAAGATTTTGTGAAGGATTTAGAGAGGAGTGATCATTTTGTTGCTACTGTACTTTTTTTTTTTTTTTAGAAAAACAGAAGAGACAGATGACTTAATTTCATTCTCAGTTTACAAATCTCCTGAGCCCCTTTTGTGTGGAATTCTGAGCCAATGTCACCTTGATCCCCTTCCTCCTCAATATACTGCTGAAAAATCTGATCAAATAATATGGAAGTTAAGAGGAGCAGTAATAGGCCTGAACTGAGGAGGAAAAGAAGGTTCAGTGTTCATAATTAAAGAAGAAGAAGAAAAAGAAAAAGCTATGATTTGAAAATTAAATTTAGCACATCAGAGATGTAGAGTAATTGCTTTTCCTGGTGCTCTCTATAAAAAATAAATGAAAACAGCTGAAATATTGCTGCTTAATATTTGAATTTAATTAAAGATAATACAGAAATAGTGACTAATGTTTCTCATAAAGGCAACAATATAAGGATCTTTAAATGCAGTAGGGCACTTATTCAGCATTTTATGTACTATTTGAAAGGGCTTCTGCCTATTGAGACTCACTTTCATGTCTATGAAATAAGAAGTGATGCTAGGGGTACAGTGAGCCCTTTGGTCTTTCTTTTCATGTTATGATTTGAAGGGTCAGGAGGTTGAGTGTCACTCTCAAGTCATAACATATTCTTCAGATGGCCCAATTTGATAAAGACAGTCTTGATTAATTCTCTATTGTCCCACTTTTTAAACTGCTTAAACATGTCCCACTTTTTCTCTTCACCTCCTACTTTCCTACTTTGTCCTTGGTTTACTTGAATTGCTGCAAAGAGAATTCAAAGTGCAAAAGTAATTTGCATTTAACTCAAAAATAAAGGAAAGGAGGGCCAAAATTCCCAAATCCCAATAGACTTGGACAAAAGCAAACTGTGGCAGCATCTCCTAGCCTGTATGTTCTTCCTTATTTGTAACTCTAACATGATGGCCACATCCTGATGTTGCTTGGCCACACATGTGCTGATCTTCATCTATGAAATGTTGGAAGTTTATGTCACAACCAACAGGGTTTGACTGAGTATGTAGAGAGATCTTGTAGCACCTTTGAGACTAACTGAAAGAAGTTGGCAGCATGAGGTTTCATAGACTTAAGTCTACTTCTTCAGATGCATTTGGTGGAGTGGAAACCAGGGACAGACATATATGCCATTGGTATGTGAGAATGTCAATTCAAATTCAAAATCCTTTGTGTATGGAAATGAAGTGCCAAGATCAGTTTGGATTTGGAAACTGAATAGACATTCTCACATACCAATGGCATATGTATGTCTGTCCCTGGTTTCCACTCCACCAAATGCAAATCATAGAATCCTAGAAGCATAGAGTTGGAAGAGACCCCAAGAGCCATCCAGTCTAACCCCCTGCCATGCAGGAAATCTATATCAAAGCATCCTCGACAGATGGCCATCTGTTTAAAAACCTCTAAGGAAGGAGGCTCCACTACACTCTGAGGGAGTGTGTTCCACTGTCGAACAGCCCTTACTGTCAAGAAGTTCCTCCTAATGTTGAGGTGGAATCTCTTTTCCTGTAGCTTGCCTCCATTGCTCTGGGTCCTAGTCTCTGGAGCAGCAGAAAACAAGCTAGCTCCCTCCTCAATATGACATCCCTTCAAGTATTTAAACAGGTCTATCATATCACCTCTTAACCTTCTCTTCTCCAGGCTAAACATCCCCAGCTCCCTAAGTCGTTCCTCATAGAACATGTAGTACTTGGACCACCATGGAACTCCGTGTATGAATTCTTACATTCCATGATCAAAGAAAGGCGAGATATGACTGTGAACCGACAAGCAAAGCAACACATGGCTTTTGCAACTAATTCACAAAGAGATCATAGGCTTTAGCAGACAGGCTTTTGTTGACACAGCTGTACTGTTATATTCCATGTGATGCAAATAACATGTATCATATCTGTTATATGGTCTTTTGCCTGCAATCCCATTATAGTCCATGTCAGGCTAATGAATCAAGTTGTACTGACACTACATATTGTGTGGGTTTGAAAAAGTCTCTTAGGATGGTGTTCAGCTGAGTTGTCTTCACTCTCTTCTTTGGTTCAGGTTACCTCCTATCTGTTCTGTGTAATGTTGCTGTGATACTAAGCTTCAGCAGGCAGAGGGGCTCTCTTTTGCTGCTCATATGTGCAACTTCCTGGGCTATGACAATAGTCATCATCATCATTAAACGTTTATTGTGCTAGCCAAAGGCCATGACAAAAAGCTTATATGACAGTAGTGCAGCACACAGACACTGAGGCATTGCAGTGGGGCATTAGCTCTCACCTCTATACATTGGCCCAAATTTGTTACAGGGTATTATAATAGGGCTTATGGGCACTATTGTAGCCTGTAATCTGGTGCCAATCTTTGTCAGTTCTTGCCTTTCGTATCTCCATGACACCAGCTGTGGCATTATTTTTGAGGAGGAGGTTTGTGTCTGGTCTTTTGTCATGCTATGTGTAGGATTAGACATCAAGACCAAAATCCCATGATGGGCCTGTGCTGACAAAACTGCTTCTCCTTCAATCTGCTTTGGAGAGCTGGGAAACTCACTGGAACTGGTGTTTAGGTGACCTGAAAAATTGCTGGAGGGAATACTGTTCATGGAAGCATTCCCAGGCATTGCATGATTATTATTTGACGTTTTTAATTTGTTGCCTCCTTTGTATTAATATGTATTATTTTATTATTTTGTAGAATGTATGCCATAGGCAGGCTTATTTTTGTCTATTTTTGTCTATTTTATTGATTGTATGTACAGTGCTGTGTAAATCTACAGCGCTATATAAATAAAGCGTAATAATAATAATAATAATAAGGGAGAAGAAGAAAGTTCTGGTATCCTTGTGTGGCAGCACCAGCATAATTTAGGCCTTAGTAGCATACCCTCCAACTATCCTAATTTGGCAGGGACAATCCTGATTAATCCATGTCCCTTCTTCCTCCACCTCCTCCCACTTTCCCCCTTGATCCTCAGTTTACTTCCATTGCTACAATCTGCGTTTAAAGTGCAAAAGTAGTTTGCACTCAACTCAGCAGGGAGAGAGAAACCAGCAATTTTTTTTTTAGTAGATTGAGGCAAAATCAACTTGCTGCAGCCTCCCCTCACCTATGTGATAACTTTTGGGAACCCTGGTGGCATAGTGGTTAAAAGTCAGTACTGCAGCCACAACTTTGTGAGTTCGATCCCATGGTTCCAAGGCTGAGTCAGCCTTCCATCCCTTCATAGGTCAGTAAAATGAGTACAGTGGTGCCTCGGGTTACGAAATTAATTCGTTCCGCCGCCGCTTTCGTAACCCGAAAAGCATTCGCAAGCCGAAATGCCATAGGCGCTAATGGGGAAAAGCCGCGATTTCGTGCGAAAAAGCGCCGAAAAGCACCAAAAATTTTTTCGTAACCCGAAATAACCTTCGTAACCGGAACAGTTTTTTTTAATGGATTTTTTTTCGTAACCCGGAAATTTCGTAAGGCGGCGCATTCGTATCCCGGGGTACCACTGTACCCAGTTTGCTGGGGACAATTAGTTTACAGATTATAAACCACTTAGAGAGTGCTGAGTTCATTGATAAGCTGGATAGAAATATAAACGCTGTTACCA
This sequence comes from Sceloporus undulatus, assembly GCF_019175285.1. Lineage (NCBI taxonomy): Eukaryota > Metazoa > Chordata > Lepidosauria > Squamata > Phrynosomatidae > Sceloporus > Sceloporus undulatus. The sequence continues at coordinate 66,310,463 of NC_056525.1, read as the reverse complement.
AATGCTATTTCATTTGCCATCTTGACCCCGCTCTGATGTTGTTTGGCCACTTGTGTCCTGGTTTTTAATCTGTGAAATATTGGAGGGTATACAGTAGTTGGGAACCATGGCACTTCTATGACTGATGTAGTGCTCAGTGCTATAGCATTAATCCAAACATTATATTAAACAGTAACAATCCACATAATGCTTGTTTTGTATGATTCTGTCCAGTAATATAAATCAATTTTATTTGTAAGCTTTTTGTTTTTATAGATTTACTTCTTCAGAGCTCTGATAAATAATCAGCTTTAAGCATCTCTTTCATTTGTATTCATTGCGAGTGCTGAAACTGTGAGAAAATATATTTGAAAGGGTTCTCCTCCCTCATTATTTATTTATTTATTTATTTATTTAAATTGGGAAACTTAGTTTTAACTGTTAGGTTTTTATTTGCATTTATTTATGAGCTTTTATGTACTTTATTCTATTTCTATAAATCTAAATGTTTACAGTTGCTGAGAATTATAGACTCCTAATAATAATTATTAGATTATAGGAGATGCTGGAATTGGTAAAGGCTTTTTCTTCATAGAGAACATTACGGCTGCAAACCATGACTCATTGTTTATGGTCTGAGCTGTAAAACACAATTTGTCGACACTGCATGACAAAATGTGCAAAATACATAACCTTAAGCCATCAAATAGTATTTCCTTTTTTAATTTACAGTACTCTGTTTTAGTGAGAGATGTTAATGTGTACTATTCATTACTTTGACTGACTGTAAATTGTGATGCGCAGAGGAACTCTTCAGAAAGTATATGTTGGTTTGTATATTGATGTTCTTGACTAACCACAGACTCAAAAATAAAAGTGTTTATCAATTGGAGTTTAAGGTGAAGATTGTGCCAGCATAGTGAGGGTTGTGGATACATGTTTTATGAGAATCCCCAATTATGCTATTAGTCCTTCAACATATACATACATGGGAATTAAGTGCATAATGTCTATATGCAGATCTGATGGTTCTGCTTTTTCACTGGGGATAGAGAAAGGAGGTAGCTGTGTACCTAATCTAAGAATAGAGTGCCAAGTAGCCAATGCAGCCAAGGGCCAATTGAGCCACACTAGTCTGACTGAAACAGCGCTGAATCCAAAGCCTTCTCAGCCTGGGGCACTGCAGATTATTTATTTAGGTTACCCTTACCTTGGCCAATCTTTCTGCTGGCATTGTGGCCATGGCCCAGGATAGGAAGAGCTTTGGATGTACCACAACTTGGCATGTCTCTTGGCTTGCCTATTCACTGATCTCCTTTTGGCTCCTCTGCCAGAAGATCTTTGCCAGCAAAACATTTCTGTTGGTAGATAGTTCAGTTGGCCAGTCTCTGATATTAGAAGAGCATTTCTACAGGCAGCAGGGGATTTCTGCCAGCAGAGACAGTTTGAGTTTAATCTTAATTTCCTAAATTCCACTGCTGAGTCTTGCACAGCAGTAGTTGGCTGAAGAGTGCTGGGAATTAACTCAAGTTGGGTGATGTGGCGTTTGCTCATTCCAAGTTCGTGCCTCTTTGAAGATCTTGTCATAAACTGCTCCAGCAAAGTGAGAGTTAATTATGAGATTTTTGACCCAGTGTTCATATTAAATATAGTTTGCTTTATCTGTGTAACTACCAAATTTTAAATACCCAGAAAGGGGTCCACCAGGGAATACCAAGTGCCTAGGCGATATTTGGAGGAAGAAAGTGGCAAATTACTTCTGAATATTCCCTGCCTATGAAAATCTTATGAGTTGCCATCAGGCAGCTTGAAGGCCCAGACTTTATTTGTGGCCCTCAACATGTAACTAAAGAGAAAAAGGAAAACCTTTAGGATAGGTTTCCAGTTTTATAGGTATACCACTGGACCATAATGCATTGCTTCATTACACACATTCTTCTCTGGTCATGGATTTTAAATTCTCTGTCTGTTCTTCAAGTTAGGGTAAATTCTAAGAATTACAAACGCTGCGAGGGTGGGGGAGTTCAATTGTATGTGCTATATCTATTATTTAGGTTTTGGTAGCACCCCTTTGAGTCATCAGATCAACTTGGGAGTATTAGCTGACAGGATGTTGCTAGACTGCTAATACATAAAAGCCTCCTGTGGTTGGTCCCATCAGCCGAGAAACCTCCTCCACTCATTTATGCTGTTTATATTCCCTTTCAAGATGTGTGGAGACCTTTGAAGTGTAAGAAATTTCATCTGGATTCTACTGGGTGCAGTCATAAGGGGGGAATATGAAGCCTTTATAGAGTTATGCCAGCTGATTAGAAGATACATTTTTGCGCTATTTCCATGAGTGATTTTTGCCTTTGATTTTAATGAATGCATTAAGTACAAGAATAAAGTTGGTTATGTTGCTTCTGCCTCCTGGTGCCCTCCTTTCAAAACCACTTTGCTGTCATCACTTACTCTAATTTAGGGCATCAGATCAAGCCATGTTCAGCTTTCTTTATTAAAGGAGACGGCTGCAAACTATATGGCAATTTCTTAATTCATTTAGCAGCCACAAGTGTACATTTAATGAAGGCCAGTGAGCCCATTAAAAAGCTTCTGGTCCAAGGGAAAAGCTGAAAGTGCTGGGCTAAATCTATATCTCATCTAACTGGAAAATAGAAATGGCAACTAATAACAGGAAACAGTAACTAATATTAAAACAGAATTCAATAGCATCTCCAGTCCCTGAGATCTCTATCTCTATATTTAGGCCTTTTAGCCTTTTGGAGAAGGGTTAAATTGCTCAGGGAAACCAAATAATGCTTCCAGCCTGTGCTAAGGTATTTGCTTTTGGACTAGATCTTTCTAGTAAATGGAATCAGACAATATTAAGTTCATTGGGACTTAATCCCAGGTGGGCGTGTATAGCAGAGACAGACAACTGTGACTGTTCAGATGTTACTGTCCTACAACTCCCATCCTAGCCCTGCATAAGCAGTGATGATGATGAGGGGTTATGGGAGTTGCAGTCCAAAAACACCTGGGAGCAACAGTGAATCACTGTTAGTGTATAAAGTTGCACATTGGAGAGCTGGGTCAAAATTAACAAATTTCAACAGAGATAAATGCAAAGTCCTACATCTAGGCAGGAAAAATGAAATGCATAAATATAGGATAGATGACACCTAGCAATACATGTGGAAAAGGGACTAGAGGGTCGTAGTAGACCACTAGCAAAACATAAAGTCAAAAGTGTGATGTGGCAGTCAAAAAACCCAATGCAATTCTGGGCTGCATCAACAGGAGCATTGTGTCCAGACTCCGGGAAGTAGTAATGCTACTCTATTCTGCTTTGGTCAGATCCCACCTGAATACTACGTCCATTTCTGGGGTCAGTTGTTCAAGAAGGATATTGACAAGCTGGAACATGTCCAGAAAAGGCAGCCAAGATGATCAAAGGTCTAGACACCAGGCATTATGAGGAACAATTGAGAAAGTTGGGCATGTTTAGCTTGGAGAAGACAGAGAGCTGACATGATAGCCATCTTTAAAGATTTGAAAGGAAGTAATGTAGAAGATAGGGAGACCTTGTTGTCTGCTACTTTAGAGACTAGAAAACAAACCAATAGATTCAAAAGACAAGGCAAGAGTTTCCACCTAACCATTAGGAAGAATGGTTTTTTTATGCCAAGGAGTGTTTGATAGTGGAATGGACTGCTTCATATGTTGGGTCTGACTGTAGAGTGTCTTTTTGGGGGTTTTTAAACAGAGGTTGGATTGGCATCTTTCAGGTATGCTTTTGCTATGTATTCCTGCATGGCAGAGGGTTGGACTAGGTGGCTTTTGTGGACACTTCCAATCTTAAAATTCTATAATGCTATGGTTTTTGGATTTCAGTTTTGTCTGTCATTGACATAGCATTAGCCTCCATGCATTTTCTATATTCCAGAATTGAGTATACTAGCATTTTTCTTGCTTTCCAGCCTGCCTTCATGTTGTGGGGTGGGGGAATTATGATAAATTTCTTTTGAGGCCTGTTTCCAGTTTCCATCTTTTTCTTGGAGTAATGGAGTTTGCTGTTCTGGAAACTAGATGAGCTCTTGCTGGTGGAAAAAAAAAGAGTGATGGAAGCTGGTGGAGGACAATTGAATACTGATGACTGGGAAAGGGAGGGAGAAGGGTTTCTAAACAGCAAGCTGGGTTGATATGCATACAGATAGGGAATGCAGTCTGCTCTCTGTTCTGCCTCATTACAGATGAATATGCCTCAGAGACAAGCAAAAGGCAGGGCTTTAAGAGAAGGGAGAAGTAACAGTGTGCTTATATATACATATGTCTGTTTATATATACATATGTCTAACCAGTGACAAATGTTTCAAGTAGGAGGCCAGACCAGCTTGGTGCCAATCTGAAGAGGATCTGACTGTAGCTAAATTAACAGCAAAAACAGTCCCTTCTGTGCAGCTAGTTGGCATGAATATTACCAGGGAATAAAATATACGTTCTTCTATTCATTTCAGTTAGGCTACATTTCTAAGCTGCTTCCTTCCAAACTGAGTTTTTCATTACAGTTTACTGAATGCTTTATGAATGTTGTTCATGCAACAATCCAGGTTGTTTCCATACTAGAGTCCTTTATCTTTATTAACAGGATGATTTTCTGCATTCATATTATCTGGGAATAGTGTTAAAATTGAAGTTTCTTACAGCATATAGTCCATTGCTGTATTATCTAGCAATGGCTTTTCCTGTGGCCAAGATCTTTTTCTAAAAGTTCTTTACTTGTAAGTAAGACTGTGGGGTGGTTCTCACTTGCTATTTACAACGATTTAAAATACACCGGTTCTGTTAAATCCGATTCAAACCATTCAGCAGAGAACCCTTGCCAGTTTTGTGTCTTTTATTGCTTATGTCAGTGAGGATAAGGATGAATAGCCTGCCAGTTGCCGCTTGAGTACAGGCCCCCTCCCTCTCAATCCTCATAAATCTTACTATTTTCCTCATTTCTGCATAAGGAGATCTCAACAAGGAGATTCTGTATAGGGAGATGTCATCTTCTAGTGATCTTGATCAAGATCATAGTTTCCCTCTTTGATTAGCAGCAGACAAACAGCTATCTTGGTGGAATCAGGATTATGGAGGGTGATGAGATTAATGCTAATAACAATGCTGAACCAGCTATAGATTTCCTTACACACAGCATTGGAGAAAAGTGGTCAGAGCTGTCTGGGACCTAGTAGGTTTTTGGGCAGCCTGCCTGTGTAACACATGCAACTACAGTTGAGTCAATATTTATATTTTTACTGGAAACTCAAGAGAGAGATGCATGTGTGAGTGAATTTCATGTTCCCACATTTTGAACACTAGGGAAATTTTATATCCTTGCCACATCAAAAGATATTATCTTTGGGATGAAGCAGATGGGCCAAATAAAATGATTTCAAGCTGCTTTGAAGGTGGGACATTTAGATGATGCACTCCTTGAAAGTGGCTGGAAACCAGACCAAAGCTGCACTCCAGGGCTAAATACCGGAGAAAAAAAATAGTCCAACTCAAGGTGGAAAATGTGCATCTTCATGCCTTCATATAACAACCCTGACACAAGTGCAGGGCTGCAGCAAAGTAAAGAAATGAAAGCTCAACAACTCTAATGGATGTAATTACAATACACACAGACAGTCCAGCAGGGGGGCATGGGAGGGGGCTCCATGATTGTGCTTTGCCAATGTATCACTCACACATTGTTGCAGCGATCCCATGTGCCAGTGGAGCATCACATGTGCAAATGTGTGGCCGATCAAAGGGACAGCCAAGCAAGATCAAGCCACCTTTCCTGCCCATCTGTTCCTCCCCTTGAAGAAGGATGTCTGCATGCTGCATGACAACTCACAGGGGGAACGGAGAATGCTGATAATCTCAGACATCATGAATGATGCTGTATTGGTTGAATAAAACACACATTTCACAGCTACTGGAATTATCCTGAGTTGGCTCCAACCTTGCAGAGACATCGTTTCATTTGATGTACAGTATGTTATCTCTACCTGTATTCATTATAAAAATGGAAAGATATTCAAGAGGAACTGAGTGGTATTTTGATGAGTATGGAAAATATACCCACCATAGGTGACTGTAAGTATCAATTAGATACTAGGTATTACTGAGACTGATATTAATACCAAAGAATAAAGCAGTTATAAGAACTGAATGTGTTCTGTTTTGGCAGCAATGTTCTTACTCTCTCAATGATTCAGAGTGACAGAAGAATTCACATTAACTTGGAAGTGCAAAATTGGATTGGAATTGAATCTGTGTCACACATATCACTTGTCATAGAGCTTCGCCCCCTGCTTCAGACCTTGTTGCTGCTAAGAGTTTTGTCACCTAGAAAGTGACAGCTCTTCATCAAATGTCAGGCATTTAAGTGGTTAGCAATTAATGCGAAATTGAAGTGGATTTCACATTTTTGTCTTGTTTACATTACAGATATAAGCATGAGTTTCTAATATGGTAAACCACTAACCCACAAGAAAAGAATGAACAGGCATGGTTAAAGTCCTTGAACTTGTTTGTTATATGGCTCACATGCTGCAGAACTCCTACAATTCCCAGAATCCCTCAGTTAATAGGGCCGTAAAATTGGTTGCATCTCTGCACATATATATTGGCATCCAATGTGAGACAAGCAGAGTAGTGTCCTCCTATGCTACTAGCAGTTCCTCCCCTCCACAGATTGCTGTTATATTTCTGATGCACAGAGTTGTGGCAATATATTGACAGCTTGGCAAAGTTACTTGCCCAAGTTCTGAATATAGCTGGCTATATAGCTGGCTATACGCCGGCTATAACTAATATAAAAATCTTCAGAATGGTGCTTCTGATCTCACTAGGGATGGAAAGAAGTATTCAAAAATACATGAAAAATGTCAGATGGAATTTTAATCTAATTTACAATCGTAGAATGATTTGCCGTGACATCTTTCTTTTATGATTGCATTCCATATTCCTTCAAATGAGCTTTGAACAAACCAATCATATATTTGAGTCACATGTTTTATTAGCTAGCATAAGTATATTTCCCCCACCGCATTACAGCAGCTTACAGACAGTATTTCTACTGTGTGGAGTCTCACAAATGTGCAGGAAGTCTTCCATTCAAATCTTCTAATTCTTAGAATATGAATTAACTACAAAGAGATGAAACAACAAAAATGTAAGTTTGTGAAACAATACTGCTCTTCCTACTTTGTCACATGAAAGAAGACCAAGGTAGTTTCAACAACAAAACAATGCTTGAAATCAAGCAGATTATTATAGCAATTCTGATGTCAGATCAACACTTTCATATTGTTGTAAGAAGCATCCTTCACGTAGTAGTGTTTGATGGATTATAATACTACTTCATTAAGCTATTGCCATGTCTGATTACAGTATAGTACATGTTAGATTTCATTTATTGAAAGCGTGTAGCTTTGAGTATCTACCTCCAGTTATCCAAGCAGAAATAACCTGAACATTTTGCTGCAGCATAGTCTGAGGACTTTACGTATTCAGTACAATCATGTTTTACTTCCTCCTTCTTGTTTTTACATAACTTGAACTCCAGTAGTCCAAGTGAGGTGGAGTTCCATGTTCATGTCCAACTCAATGTACATAAATGCACTTTGATTTCAAGGCTGAAAGATAAGCAGCCTGAAAGAGTTATCAACAGTATTATCTGTTTACAAGCCTATAATTTGATTCATTTCCAAATCTGATTTCAGTTTCAAAGAGAATGAAGAGCAGCTCATATCAAGAGTATTGAATTATCCAATTTGAAGTAGAATGCCTCAATTCATTATTTATTGTAATCCTGTTAAGTCTTCTTATGACTTCAGCAAAACCTTAGAATTGCCTTAGCAGTGCAGTACATTAAAACAGCTCAACAGCTGATGAAAACAGACATCGTGCAATTGCCTTTCTCCAGACTGAATTAGTCTTGCACATCTATGGACTACCTTGCTTTTATGAGAATACAAATTCCAAAATGTTTTCACATGTTCTGTTATTTCTGGAGATATGTAATTATTCCTTCAGAAAGGTGTGGAACTGAGGGTTGTTTGGTGGAAATGTATAATCAGTTTGACTTGCTCCCCTTTCTTCCGGCAGCATTACTAATTTCTCTTCTCTTTTGGAGAGGAAGTAAGTTAATCTCCTTTTCCCATAGTAGGGTGCACTTGTCTAGCCCTATTTTAATAAATATTGATGTGTTTCCTGAGGCAGGGTCACATTTTCTACAGCAAGGCATCTGTCCTCTCCTTTATATGCTGGAGTCAAAGCTTAGAAAAGCTGCTTTATAAACTGCACCTCCTAGAATACCCCATGCAGCATGACCCAGTATGTGGTCCACAAGCAGCGAAGAACTAAATATGAATCTGAAAAACCCTGTGCAAATTAAAAATGAGTTGGGGTACCCCTTTATCTTGGCTGTGACTGGTGTTGATAGGAAAAAGATTAATGCTTTTTGTCAAGGAGCTTTTTAAAAAGTGAGTTAACATGAAATAAAAGCCCTTCCTGGAATCTTGGCACAGAGGGGATTTCCAAGGAAGGGGAGAGGCAAATTTTGAGATCCACACAGTACCGTTCTGAATGTGTAGTAATATCTCCGTAAGGAGTTCCTTCAGGACATCTTCGTATTTTTCTATCTGCCTGGAGTTCATATGTATCCCAATTTCTACAGGAGCAGTCAGCTGTAAATGAAAGCAGGGTTAACAAGCGAGGAAAACCCACATTACAACCACATTCTGCATCACACACACTGAAGGGCAAGGAATCATTAGCCCTGGATCATTTGTTATTGCTACAAGGGATTTCCTAATTCAGTATTTTACATTCGATGGTGTGACCTGTGGAGCAGGGTTAAGTTTCTTTTTGAAAGGGCAGTTGCAGAAGTCAGTGATGGTTGCTTCTGATCTTGTGAGACTCAACAATTTATCAGCTTTCTAAAAGCTTGGGGCTACAGTCCAGTACATGACACATATATATGATAACTGAAATCAGTGGAAATTTATACTGGATTGTAATGGATTCAAGAATCTTGAATGAGATTGTTCACACAGAATGAGAGAGTTCACACAAACAAGTATTTCATCCCAATGGCTGTGGAGAGATTTCTTTTTAAAATACATTTTCCATGTAGCTAAGAGTTTTGAATGCAAACAAGAGGGATCCTATGTTTGGTCACAGTTTTATGATTTGTGAACATTTCTGACAGGCAATGAAACTGGATAGATGTGTTTGAAGAAGCAATGCTGGTAATGGTACAGTGATTTTGAGGAGGAGACTTTTGAAAAGGAGATGGATGGAGTCTCTCCTGATATGAGAGGGGATTTTGTGTAATTCAACAAAATTTCCACAGCTGCATAGCTGCCTAGAGAATAGTGAACAGAAAGGACAGCAACCTTGTTTATCAGAACACTAATGCTGAAAATAAGAAAAATGAATAGATGTGGTGGGGTTTGTAGTGGATATAAATGGAAATGGAACCAAAGACACTCTTACTTTTTCAACTTGGTGATAAAGGTCTACTATGCAAAATTTGTCGGTATTATTGAAAGCTTCACATTTTGCATGAATGCAAACTATGGAGCAAATGAGAGATGGCTAAGTTATTGACCTGAAGTGAATGGTACAATTAATAACTATGGTGGTGAGTTTTAAGTTTTTATTCATTACCATTGTAGCTACATGGAACAGCTATCAGAACGTGTATAACTGCATAATTCTTAGGTTAGCCAGTATAGTGTTCCAATTGATACAAGTGGGATATCCCTTTCAGTGAGAGCTTGGAAAAATTACTTTTAGGATACAGGTCCTGGCAATTAAAGTTGTGTCAACCTGGATTATTTCTGCAGTGCGGTTACAGCCCGAGGTGCCACGCCTATCTCAGACACGATTCAGCACCTTGAATATCTTTAAAATCCAGTCTAAAACCCAGAATGGATTCACTATCTCATTGGCATGGAAGTCATCAGCTACTAGTGGATTCTCTCCTAATCTTTCACCACATATTTTTTTTCTTCCCACAGAAGTTGTAAAGATGTAAGTGAAGACTTAGTGGAAAGAAAATTCAAGTAATGTTCACCTTTCATTAGTAACTAACGGTACAGCTTATTCTGATGCTTTGATTGTTGTGTTAGAAGAACTGTCATAGATTCATAGAATCATAGAGTTGGAAGATACCTCAAGGGTCATCTAGTCCAACTCCCTGCCATGCAGGAACTCACAATCAAAGCATCCCTGACAGATGGCCATCCAGCTTCTGCTTAAAGACTTCCAAAGAAGGAGACTGCACCACACTCCAAGGGAGTGTGTTCCACTGTTGAACAACTCTTACTGTCAGAAAGTTCCTCCTAATGTTTAGGTGGAATCTCTTTTCCTGTAGCTTACACTCATTGTTCCATGTTCTAGTCTCTGGAGCAGCAGAAAACAAGCTTGCTCCACCCTCAGAGTGACACCCCTTTGAATACTTAAACAGGGCTATCATGTTACTTCTTAATCATCTCTTTTCCAGGCTAAACATACCCAGGACCCTAAGTCTTTGCTCATAAGGCATGGTTTCCAGGCCCTTTGGTGGCCCTCCTATGGACACGCTCCAATTTTTTAACATCCTTTTTGAATTGTGGTGCCCAGAACTGGACACAATATTCCAGGTGTAGCCTGACCAAGGCAGAATAGAGTGGCACCATTACTTCCTTTGTTCTAAACACTATACTTCTATTGATGCAGCCTAAAATAGCATTGGCCTTTTTAGCTGCTGCATCACACTGCTAACTCATGTTCAATGTGTTCTGTGTATCTTGTTTACAGAATACAGAATACAAATTACCTTGATGACTTGCCCTTCATCTTCTGAATGTTCAGGAAAATCTTGTATGTCTGATCGCTGCTGCAGACTCAGGGATTTCTTCTGTGCTTGGTTCTTCTCACTCTCCTAGGGTCATAAAAGACAAGATAATGAAATCAGAGATTGGAAAAGTTATTTTTTGGACTACAACTCCAGTAACTCCCCAGCTAGCCATTGGTTTTATGGAATTATAGTCCAAAAAGAAACCTTTCCAGAGTCTGACTGAAAATGCCACTTTCAGGCTGGTTATAAGTACAAGAATGGTAAATTTCCATTTCAAATAATAACACAAAGGTGATAGGCAAAGCCAGCTGGCCACAACATGTCCTTCAACAAATCCAGTTAAAAGCCCCCCTTTCAGCCAAATCCTATGCATGTTTATTCGTAAATAGGTTCACTGACTTTATTGGAACTGATATCCCAGTGCATAAGACTGCAATCATAGCTCTGTTTCATTTTCAGACTAAGCCCATGTGTCAGGAAACATAAGGTTTCATTTAAGCTTTGATATTGTGTTAAATATTCCAGTGCCCCAGATTCTATGGTTCTTCCTAACCCATTGTTTTACCTCAAATAAATGACATATAGAGCTGTTGGAATTGGGTACTGATTGCCACCCTCTTTAAACCATATTTTCAATTTCTTTATGGCATGGTATAACAAAATCTGGATTGACTTCACGTTTGTTAGAGAAGAAAATTAATTTCCTAATCTGGAGAAGGAACAGTGCCACCAGTAAAACAAATTACTCCAATGGGATTTATTTTAGTCATGCCATTATCATGGACTTTAAAAAAGCACAAACGTTGTCAAATAGTTGGAATGACTGGTTGTCAGGCCATTCTAAGGCAGCATCTGCCCTGCAGAAATAATGCAGTTTGACAGTGCTTTAATTGCCATGGTGCAAATTCTTGGATTTGTAATTCAGTAAAATATTTAGCCTTTTCTGTCAAAAAGCTCCAGCGCTACAACAAACTACAAATCCCAGGATTCCATAGTATTGAGCCATGGTAGTTAAAACACTATCAATCTGGACTATTTCTGCAGTTCAGATGCATCCACAGTTGTCTTGACAACCTGTATGGGAATGACACCAAAAACTTGTTGACCTAATAGTAGACGTATTGCAGGGGTAGGGAAACATCAGGTGTTCATGACTTCATCTCCTGGAAACCTGGCCATTCAGCATGACCAATGATAAGTGCTTAGGGGAGCTGTCCAAAACTTTTGAAGGAGCAAAAGTACGGGTCAAGTGGCATGTGATTCCCCTCCAGTTGTTATTCAGATTTTGAGAATTGCATGGTAAGGTAGGACTGAGAGCCAGCATGGTGTAGTGGTTTGAGCATTGGACGATGACTCTGGATATCAGGGTTTGAATCCCTAATTGGTCATGGAATTCCAAACCCTGACAGGGATCTATAGTTCTTGCAGAAGTCATGTTCTTTCAGCTTCAGAAGAGGGTGAATGCAAATCCCCTCTGACCAAATCAAACAAAACTCAATGATAGGTTTGTCTTAGGATTGCCATAAGTTGAAAACAACTTGAAGGCACACAACACAAGGTGAAACTAGTTGCACAACACAATTCTCTGCTTGGAGTTGGCAAGCCTATCCTAAGGCAAACCTATCACTGGGTTTTTTTGGCAAATTTGTTTAAAGGGGGTTTGCATCTGCCCTTCTTTGAAGCTGAGAGAATGTGGCGTGGGGATTTGAACCCTAATCTCCAGAGTTGTAGTGCAACACGCAAACCACTAAACCATCTCCTCTACTGCCTTCTACCTTCCCCAGAACCATTGTATTTTCTAATGTGCTATGCCATCTTATGATGTGGCCAAAGTATGACAGCCTCAAGAAATGGGACAGTTTTCACTATTAGGAAAGAAAACTTCCCTACACTCTTTCTAATCTTGTCAAATAGGAAGCTGGCTCAGATGTCTGAGTCAAATAGGAATTGAGTCAGACATCCGGTTCATTTAGCCTAGTATTGACTATAATGGCTGGCAGCAGCTTTGTGTGTGTGTGTGTGTGGGGGGGGGTTCAGATAAGAGGTGCCCCCCCAGCCCTATCTAAGGATACCAGGAATTGAGCTTGGAAGTTATTGGATACAATGTTTGTGCTATTGTAAACTATGGATCTTCTTGGCCATTGGTACACTGTTTATTCATAGGCTGACCTCCATTTTTCTGAAATGTTCCCGGCCATAAAAGGCTATGTAGCCCTCGCTTTGTTTAGCCAGCATGGCTACCAGGTACAGGAGTAGAAGTGTTGCCATCACTTTTCTTGGAACCATCCTGGAGCATGAGAGAAAAACAAACACACACAAAATAAGACAGGAAGGTCACATGAAATTATTTATGGACTAGCTGGGCAGCTTAGTTTGATTTTTCAGTTCAGATTGTACATTTTTCACTGTGGTCAGAAATTATTGTCACAGTTAAGGCTTAGCAGTCATCTCTGATGATTTTATTAGATTGGGACTGTGACAGCTCACTGCTGGCTACTAAAATAAAAAGCTCCCACAAAAATGTTAACACTGAGCTATAGCAGTTTTACATACAGTGAATGTATATTACTGCTCAACTATATTCTCTTCTAGGTTCCCATGTATGCAGAACCTGAGCCCTTGCCAGTCTCTCACTTGAGGCTCATCCACATGCTCTATTAATAACATGGCTTGAAGCTACATCTGTTTTCAAAAGCCCATCTGGACAATATTAGTTGGGGAAGGCTAGTATTAGACATTGGAAATATTGTCTCACCACTGTTTGTGACAATAATATTATCAGAATAATTGAATCCTCAGATCTTTCATCCTATTTAGGATCACTGTAATGACAAATTGTCTAGAATTTGAATGACTACTGAAAAGAGAAATGTCAGGTTGTGTGTGTCAGGTGCAAGGGATAGAAGACATTCCATCTTTGTTTCTTTGCCGTCCTGTGTGAGTATCTCAGTTACAGTAAACAGGGATCTGAAGTCACAGCAGTAATAGTTTCAAGTGGTCTGCAGTTTAGTCAGTAAATTGCACATGTTATCAGTGCTTTTAGCTGACTAGCTGAATAACAAATAAGTGCTTATTAATCACCAGGCATCACATCCTATTTTGCTCTATTTACAGAGTGCTTTTCATGTCCTAAATAGGAGCCTGTTTCCCTTTTTAGCCCAAGCATCCAATGATATAAAATGCTTTTATAGAAGCAAAAATGACCTTCTGACATGCCGCTAGATTCCTTTTTGTGAGCATTAAGAGCAAGTCTCGCTGACTGGAGAACTGGAGTCACAGCCAAAAGTTCCAATAGTTATTGTCTTTAACTCTCTAAGGATCTCTTTCTACATTTATTCTTCTGAAGAGCCTTTTTTTCTATTCTAGTGCTCCAACAGATAGAAAATTGCAGACAAACCTAGGTGAACATTCTGCATAGGGTGGTCTTTCACAAAGTGTGGAAGTATTCTTTTTTTTGGAGCACAAGGTCTAGAATATCCAGCTAAAATGGACACTGTATTTTAGGAGTTGTAGTCCAACAAAGTAGCTCTTTGTAGCTCTGATATTTAATTACATGTGAAATGTCAAATTAGAGCAGGGGTAGGCAACCTTTTTGAGCCGGGGGCCGGGTTGCTGTCCCTCAGACAACTGGGGGGCCGAAGCCAAAAAATAAATAATTAAATAATTTTTTTAAAAAATAAATATATAAATAAACCAGGACAAATGTAGGACAAAATTTTCAAATGGAAGACACTTTTTTTTAAAAAAAGGAGGACACGCGAAAAAAATTGCTGATTTTTAAAAAAATGTTAATATAAATGCATGTTTCTGAGGCTTCTATAGACAATTGCCCCCCAAAGGCCCCAGCGGCAGTCGGTGGCAGGACCAGGCCGGGGGCCGGTCCCAAGGCCTTGCCGGGCCGCATCCGGCCCGCGGGCCGCAGGTTGCCTACCCCTGAATTAGAGCTTCGCTAGTAAGCATCAAATTGCACTGTTCTATACCTTCAAGTTATTCCCGACTTATGGAAACCCTGTCATGGCACTTTCTTGACAGCATTTGTTCTAGGAGGCTTGCCATTGCCTTTCTCTGAGAGTGAGAGAGTGTGTCTTGCCCAAATGGATTTCCATGGCTGAGCAGGGATTCAAACATATTGGCTCTTGGAAATAACTTGAAGGCACACAACAACAAACTACAGAACCCCAATTGCAAAGGCTAGGATTTCCAGGTGGTAGGGGAGGGATGTCCGGCTGGAATGTCTGTGCTGCCAGCTGGCTCCTTGCGGCCTTGTTGTACTAGGGCAAACTGGGCCAAGACAAGGAGCTGGGGCAAACAGATGCACCTGTGCCCCTTCCCTTCCATTTGTGCCTGCCATGCCCTGGCGGACCAGGCCACATGCCAGAACCAGCATGCGTGCCATAGGTTTGCCAATACAGGTCTAACAGTTACTAAGCTTCTTATCAAGCAATTCCTGCTAGTTTTTAGTGAATGACTTAGGCTCATTTGAAATGCCAGTGTTTGGAGTAAAAATATTGTCACACTGAGTTGGATCAAATGTAATGCTAAACTGTGGTCTGGCCAGCCTTGGGTTTACATGTATTGCCCTTCATCTCTATTCCCTTCTTGCATGTTCCAACCTCCTTTCTCACTTTTATATTCAGGCAAATCATAATTTACTGTTATGTTTGAATCTGCAAATAATATTTTGTGCTTTGTCTCCAAACCTGAACTGGAAACCTATTTCAAAGTAACATACTTACCCATTTTTGCTTGGTGGGCAAGGACAAACAATTGGTTATTTATTTGTTCTTTTTGCTGTCAACAGTATCCTCAGCACTTTTCTCTAGCACCACATCTCAAATGAATTTATTCTCTTTTGGTCCATTTATTTAACTACCCTTTTCGTTCAGTTAATATGAAACTTATGGGATCTTCTCTAACTGTTCACTGGCACCACTGGCTTACTATTAAGAAATAACCAAAAATTTGTAACCAAATCTCCAGGAGTCTTAAATTATTGTTAAGCGCTATTGTAGATTTGTAGCTTTGTTTCTGAAATCTGGTGATTTAGAACGTACATGAATTTTCCTCCTTCTTACAATTCATCCCCTGATGAAAATTGTATGTTGATTTTGGCAGGAAAGCAGATTGCTTTATTGTTGTTATAAGGACAAGGATGACTTTCCTTTTTTCTATTCCTCCATAAGCTGCATATATAGGGGTGAAGGGGGACATCAGACAACTGTGTTACAGTCCCTAATCTTATAAGAGACCTAATATGCTCATCTGGTCAATTCCCATTGGTGTGCTGAGCTCCTTAATAAAGCTTGATCAGTTGTACAGAGCTAGGAATATGGTTTGTCATTCCTGCTCTATGGGAGCTTGACTTTAAGGAACTGCTGTAAACCAGTTTTCGCCTTGAGTGGACAGCAATACCACATCACAAGGAGGATTTATGTAAACATTCAAGAGCCCTTTTAATTATTAAATGCTCTTTCTTGAGTAAATTTAATGAAGCATGGTCTAAGTACTTAGAAGGCTTGCTCATTTTTATCCTGAGACTTAATTAATTTTTTTAAAAGTGCTTTCGGCATAATTCAAGTATTGCTCTTGGGTCAGATTTAGTTCCAAACTAAGTCTTTATGTACCAGTAAAACTGGGCACAATCTGAAACCAATATTGTGCAGCACCTAAAAAACTCATTCTACTAGCACATTTATTGTTCAGATGTATTAGAGCATGAGGAAAGAAAAAGAACTGAGCATGATGTCACTTACATGGTACTAATAGAATGAACTGGATGGTATTTCAACATGAAATGTTGTTGCTGGTACATTAATTGGGTGTATCCAAAACAGGCAATTCCTATTGTACCTACACAACTTGATCCATATTGAAAAAGATCTTATAGCACTTGAAACTAACTAAGAGAAAGAAAGAAGTTGGTAGCAGTGGTGTTCCTGCATTGGGTGTCACTCGGTGTAGGGGGACAGGCCTTCTGGGGGGGGGGGTAGGATTTCTGGGGCAGGACTTCTGGTGGGATTCCCTGGAGCAGGGGGTACATAAGACAGAGTGTGCATGTGCGCAATGGAGCAGCACATGCATGAGGATGTAGCAATGTGCATGTGAGAGGGCCAGAGCAGCACTCACATGCAGCGGCTGGAGCAGGGCCAGAGCAGCGTGTGTGTGGTCTGCACACATACAGACCAAAGCTCCCTGCAGGCATGGACCAGAGTAGTATATATGGGGTGTGTGGAGTGGTGCATGCATGTGCAGACCAGAGCAGTCCATGTAGGGACATGGGGACAAGTGCATGTGCGGATGGAATGGCACACATGGATGGCACAGGGAGGCTGGTGCAGGGGGCTGACTGGGTATCACCCCCTTCTGGGCTGTCACCTGATGTGGCCTGCACCCCAGAGCTCCCCAATGACACTACTTGTTGGTAGCATTGGCTTTCACAGATTTCATCCTACTTTCTTAGATGCATCTGAGGAAGTAGACTGAAGTCTATGAAAGTCTATAAAACCTAAAGCTACCAACATCTTTCTCTCAGTTAGCCTCAAAGGTGCTAAAAATCCTTTTGCATACTGATTTTCAAGACTAACATGGCTATGTTGTTCAATTCTACCTTGATCCATACCTATCTATTAAAGTGTTGCAGAGTATCCTTCAGACAGTGCAAGATGCTGCAGTGATAATATCAGTGCAAGAGATGCTGAACTGCATTTACTGTTTTGATTGTATAAAGGAGCACAGAAGGGATCTGAGAAGCTTCTGCTATAGATAGGTGGCCAGGGCTGTTGTATTATACTGGAATCATGGTTTATCTAGATACTGGCATCAGTTGTATGTCCAAATTCAAAGCAAGAACAACAGAAAAATGTATCAGAAGAGTTATATGGTTATGCACATGCTTGTGTGGAGTCTAGTAACTTATATGACATCTACTTTGGTCCTTGTTTCCTTTTCTTACAAACTAATATTTATAAGTGCATAATGAATGTTACGTTCATCCAAAAACAAAACAAAACAAAACAAAAAAACCAAAATCCCATCAGGTATGAAAGTCGGGTGGTCTCAGCTAGAATGGAACAGTTCCCAGTACCTTAGGTGTTTTATAGCAAGAAGAAGATGTCTCTGGATTCTTTCTGGAAGTCCACGCTATCTAACAGTTAGATTCTAACTAGATTGACTCTCTTAGAGGGTCAGTAGAAAATGTGTGCAATTATGGGGATTCAGAAAAATTAAATATAACCCTTAACTAGCGTGGGGGTCTTAAGCTATAGCATGGGGGTTGTGCTTTTTTGGGGTAAATATAATGCATCAAACTTACATTTAAAAAAGATGTAACTATTGGGAACTAAAGTCACTTTTTATTAATGTAACATGCTCTTAGAGATATCTTGTAGCACCTTTGAGATTAAGTGAAAGAAAGAAATTGGCAGCATGAGCTCTTGTTACTTTTTAAAAGTTTTAAAATATTTTCTCTAAAGATTTTTAAAGACATTATTAGAGACATTTTAACATTTAGTCATGAATCGTAAGGCTAAAAGGAAAAAAAGCAACAGGTAAAGCAACATGTTACTTGCCCCCAAGTGTTGCAATTAGTGAAGGCAAAGCATTACTTTAATGCACCACTGTGACTGATAAGAGCAAATCATTTTTTTAAAAGTAAGTTTCAAAAGTGGAAACCTTGGGACCATTTACTAGAATGGGGGAAAGGACTTCTATCTGAAATTTTGGAAACCTACTCCCCTTAGTGCATGACCTTGTATCATCTGTTAGTTGCATACAGCTCCTCTGTCTTCTAGATGCCTTCCATTGTACATTATACCCGCATGCTGCATACTTTTTTTTGCTCTAAAAATGGGTGAATTGTACACCAGACACCTCCAGGGGTGCAATTGGACATTTAAAGGCTATTTCAGAACTCCTAGTCTATTTTAGTGAGCCAGGGTGGTATGGTAGTTTCAGTATGGGACTACAACCCTGGAAACCAGGGTTCAAATCCATGGAAACTCACTGGGTGAACCTGGACAAGTGACAGTCTCTCAGCCTCAGAGAATGGTAAGAGCAAACCTTGAATGAAGAAACCTGTCAAGAAAACTCTGTGACAGGTTTGCTATAGGTTAGAAATGACTTGAAGGCACACAACAACATCTGTTTTAGCCCCCCCCCCCCCGCCTTTTATTCAAGAGTGGGAGATTGCCACTTGCTGAGGAATGATGCAGTAAAAAAGAGGCAGAAAACCTCTCAGTGTCAGCCCAGCCCAGATGTAAATTTTTACTCAGGTCTAAGGGCCAATGGCCTGACTTCTGATAAAGCAGCTCCCTGTGTTCTTTCCCTAGACTTCTCTAACATGTTTGCAAGGAAACCATTGTTTGGAACTCTGTAGGTAGAAGAGCAACTGGGAGGTCAATGTGGAGTGGAGAAGGGAAATTGTTCTTGAACTGCCTGTATTGGTAAAAGACTGGAGCCAAGATATGTGTGCATATGATCTTTCTTATGGAAGTGGCAGCTGGTGGCTTCCATATCAGCGGGACAGTAAATCCAATCCAGATTTCAGTCTAAATTTTAAAGGCACTGAAGCTGTTTTGGATATGTTTTTTAAAAATTGTACTAAAACCTAGGCTAGATTCAATGTCCTATTGACACAGAAGCTACAAGCTACAAGTAAGTGCCAGTTAAATCAGTCTATCTGGGGCAATATAGGAGAGGGGTTAGCACTGGTCGAAACAGAAGGCCTCTCTAGCCAAACCCTGGAATCAGCTCCCAGGCTGGAAGAAAATGTGAACAGTAGCTACAATACCTACCACTATGCAATGTAGGTGCAAGAAATACTAGTTAATTGTTTGAACATAAATTAATATCCTCAGGTAAAGAGATTTGTATCCTGCTGCACATGATGCATCTACCTGAAAGCTATAGTGACACGAGACCAACTCATATGGGTGATTGTCAAGCCAAATACCCTTTAATGTCTTCTCAAGACAATGAAATAGTTTGCATGGATTTTGGCTTTGTTTTGTTTTAGAGGACATGCTTAAACAAAGAGGAGTATGTTTTTACCAATCAAATTCTGTATAAAACAGAGCTAATATTTCAAGACAATTTATTTTTCAGTAGTGGTTTGTTTCCATATTTGACTGATTTTTCTGATTTGTGAAAAGCTTCTTGCTGAAATATTGCTGAAAACACTGCATAGGCTTTGCTTATCACCCTTTTAGTTGAAGCTTTAGGTGTACTTCAGATCACTCTCTGAGGACCCTCACTCTGATCCAGGAGTTTCCTGGGTAATATCCTTAGTTTATTCTCTCTTAAATTCCTGGTTTTGGTCCAGAGGATCTTTTTTTTTTTTTTAGCTTGACTGCATCAGATATTGTTTCCAAGATCTCCTCTTTCTACTGTTGTAGCTGAGATTTTAGCATCCCAAGGACTTCTTTGGGAAAGCCTAATCAGGCTAAGTAAATGTAATCTCTTGCACTAGAAACCTAATTTCTGGAGAGGACTTTCTTTGCACAGAGCCAGTGTAGCCAATGTGGCCACGAAACACCCTGGGTGACCTTGAGGAAGTCATATACTCTCAGCCTGAGGGGAAGGGAATGGCAAACCTCCTCAGAACAAATCTTGCTAAAAAAAACCCCATGATAGATTCATCTTAGGTCTGTCATAAGTTGGAAATTACTTGAAGGCACACAACAGCAGCAGCAGCAGCAGCAGCAGCAACAACAACAACCTTTCTCCATGCAGCAAAACTCCCCCACCTAGTTACTCTCTGGCATGCATGTGTGAGTGGCTTAAGAAAATATTAATTGCATCCTGCACTTTTGAACTTCAGCCTCTTTCTTTCCCCTTTGTCCTCTTAAGCCTTCTAACCCCATATTGCTTTGTTCTAACTTCTGCGGCCTCTTGTAGGCTATATCCAGCCCTCTGCAGCATCCACAATACTTGAAATAATAAGAGTCTCAACTTTAGAACAACCAATTACATATAGACCAACTGAAGTCTTCTCTATGTGGCTCCCATCAAAGGAGATAACACGTGTTCTGCTGGCCATTCTAAGGTCTCCTCCCTCATTTATTAACTGTGCACTGCATATTTCACCTAGTTCACATGAAAAAGCACAACATACATCGAAACACCATATTACCCAATGTTGTGTTCATGCTATGTTGTGCCCAGGATAGTGTGCATGTTCCTATAATAAGCAGAAAATACATGGTAACACACGTTTTTCTCATGCTGCAATATATGCATCACTATACATTTTTCCGGGTATCCTTTTATCCCTTGCCCTCTGCTGAAAGACTGTTTCTCACCTTCCCTCCCCTGTAGTTTATCAGATTTTAAAGAAAGAAAGAGACTCTAGTTCATCTGACTGAAGCTATATTAAGATATTGTATCAACTTTGGAAGAGTGTCTGATCCTCCACAATAGCCATTGTGAGGTCAATCCAGAGGTGTCCTTGAGGACTGAAATGTTTTGCCAGCACTATCTTCATAATCCTGTTGAATTTCTTTTTCTTTTGCATTATAAGCAACAGGTGATTTGAGATAATGATGTCTCTTCCTGCTGCCAGTGCCACCCCATGGCTCTTCACAGCATGTCCATAACCATGAAAACAATTCTGCAATGCCAACATGACATGATCCTCCTGTATATCTCTCTGAATACATTATGTGGGCCAAGTGCAAAGATATATAATTGAATTCCAAAGTCAGGATCATCCATGCTATCATATTTCCAGTTTCTATACATGGTTACGAAAGCTGAATAGTGAATAAAGCTGACAGGAAGAGAATCAACTCATTTGAAATGTGCTTCTGCAGGAGAGTTGTGCTGTATCTATGGATACAATGGACTGCCAAAATGATCAAGAAATGGGTCGTACAACAAGTCAAGCCTGAATTCTCTGTAGTAGCAAAAATTACCAAACTGGTGCTGTCATACTTTGGCCGTATCATGAGATGATGACATATATGAGCCAGCCGGTGCTCTGAGATCCTCAGGAGAGGCCCTTCTCTCCATCCCACCACCATCACAAGTACAGTTGGTGGGGACACGAGAGAGGGCCTTTTGCATGGCTGCCCATAGACTATGGAACTCCCTGCCCAAAGAGGCCAGGATGGCCCCTTCTTTGTTATCCTACTGCCAGCAAGCTAAGACCTATTTGTTTAGACAGGCTTTTAAAACAGAAAGTTGTTAAGGCAGATAACGGGTGCTGTTATATTGTTTTAATGTATTTTAAGCATTTTAATCTTTTAAATTGGATTTTAGTGTCAAATTTGTTGTAATTATTGTAGCAATTTAATTCTATTTTAATATACTATTTTTGTGTGTTTTTAACTATATGGTGGTTTTTTTAGTGTTGTAAGCTGCCCTGAGTCCCAGCCTTGGGAGCAGGAAACAAACAAACAAACAAACAAACATGGAGGACAATCATGCTTGGTCAAGTGGGAGGTAGTATATATATATAAAATTTATTCGGTCATTGACCAGCAAGAAGTGGGAGGTAGTAGGAAAAAAGGAAAACTGCATTACAGCTGGATAGACTAAATTAAGGAAGCTGCAGCCCTGAGTCTGCAGGACCTACATAGTACTACTGAAAAGAGGTGTCATAGATGTTAGGGCTGCTATAAGCTGAAGCTGATTTGATGACAGTAAACTATATGAGAGTGGCCCTGTCTGGGCATGCTTGAGAGCTGCTATGGGAAAGAGGAAATGGGCAAACGGAACTCAATCCTGATGATAATTAATGTTCCTTTTCCTCTCTGTACTTGTAAAAGTTACAAAACACTGAGTGTAACAATACCACTACACTCTCTGTGTAAATCTTTGTGTAAATTTTAAAGGTTAGCAAATTAGTCTGGATGGGCACAGAGTTTTTGGGCACCTACCAAAATGGTTTCCCAGGGATTACATGGTGGCAGGCACTTGAAATGTGCATTCAAAACAATCCCTGCTGGTATTCTTGGGCATTCCTGCTTGGGATACTTTTAGCCATGTCAGTTTGCTTCTTTCGGTTAATAATTCCTCATTCTGCATTTAATACTGTATACATTTTGGCCCAACCTGAATTATAACAAAGCTTGGAAAAGGTACCTTTTGGATTACCTCTCCTAGAATCCCCCAGCTGGCATGTCTTCCCCAAGCTCTGAGGGAGGACAAGACATTCCCCCACTTATAGAGCCCTCTGGATGTTGTTGGACTGTAATTCCTAGCAGCCCTAGCCAACATAGCCAATGGCTAAGGAGATTGGGAATTGGAGTCCAACTATGTGCAGAAGCCCACTTCATTCCCCTCCCTGCTTTAACAGTTGAATTTGTTGTTGTGATAGTGGAGATATGCTGGGAGGATCAGTAGAGACATAAGGTTAGGTTGCTATTTGTAGCAACTAACTTCACTTTGATTTTGGGGATGCTAAGAATTTTGTTGTGCTCGCACTACATCTATATAATCAGTGGAGAAAATGCAACTGTTTCCTCAATCAGATCATAATGGTTTGTTACTGTCAATTAGGGCATCTTTGCATTACATTTTCCACTGGAAAACAACAGATTGTAGTAAATCACTACTGAAATCCACTTTGCATTTGCTCTTTGTTAATAAATCACTTACCGCCACCATTACCTTCTCCTTACATTAGTACTTTAGTTGGAACATTTTGAGCAATCTTAATTTGTTTCAAATTGCGGCCTTAAATAAGCCCATTTATGGTTGCTGTTCAACTGCTGTGTATTCGTTATTCTAAAGAATTTGACAATCCAGAACTATTATTCTGGCTATTTTTGAACCAAATGTTGCTGCACTTTGTTTCCATTATCTTGCACATCATTTCCATGGACTCAGAGCTCCCAGAAACCAGAAAACCTACAGTTTCTAAAAGATTAAAACAAATTTTCTTCTTGAATAAGAACAGAGAAAAGGGTTTACTTTTTTCATCAGGTTAAAAAAGCACAACAACAACAAAACACCCCAAACATTTTCTGACCAGCTGTCAGGCTTGCAAATGGTTGCAAGAGACCAGAGCTCCAGGGTGAATTCATGGATTCTGCTCTGAGCCAATTGCACCATAAGGCTCAGGGAAGTGTGTTGCTTTGCTACAACTGAGAGGGTGTTGCCCAGATCTATACAACACAATCTGCTTCTCTCACTCTCTCTTTTCTTTCTTAACTGTATGTGAGTGTACTATGATGTTACCTCGCACAACAGTACTTTTAAATCTTTATGCATTTATAATTTTAGCACAATACTCTGGCACCCCAAACCCAGTACCTTTTCCCATTTGTTTGTACTCCCCTTGACTTATCTCTGCTACCAGGCAAAGCCCCTAGTTTTTTACCTCCTTTTTGTTTGCCTTGCAAGATTACTGAATGCTCCTTCTTAATTTTTTTTTTACCTAGCGGAGCATGTCTTTCATGCATTAATGCTGGTGCCTCCCTTGGCAAAGAGTGTGTTTGCTGTTTGTGAATTACCTTCACTGATGACATTGTAAAAGAAAAAGAAAAACACGTTTAAGTCTAAATTGGACATCCTGGGGTCTGATCCTCTTTGCCTGAACTCTCTTGTTTTCATTCATGTTAGTACAAAATGAATGGAAAATGCTGAGACAATGAAGAAAATATAGAAAGCATATTCTGTTTTATATAAATGATTGGTTTTATTTCCCCCAACCCTCTCCAACATTAGAATTCAGGGCCATTATGTACGCCACATGGTTAGTCTGTTTCTTGTTCATTTAAATATCTACAAGCCACTTTTCTGGACCAGATTTATCTTTGTGTTACTGATTATTCTTTCCCAAATATCTGGTGCTGGCAGGGGGAAGGAGGAATTGGCATGGCTTAGGACAGCTTCAACCCTATCATGATCCTGATCATAATCAAATCCCCCATCAACCCTGATATTTTGATAATACCAGGAGCTTTCTTCCCATTCCAAAAGCAAGACTATGGAGACATCTCTGACTGGGGCCATAGCAACGCAAAGAATAGAAAGGTGTCCCCAGCCACCATTTCAAGGTGCCTGGAGTCTTTTTAGATGGCTGTTTTCAAGAGTCCCTGGGGATGTCTTGCTTTTTTTCATAGGTACAGCAGCCCCTGGAAGATTTACTGGACAGAAGTGTGGCTTCTTGGCTGGAAAAGTTTCCTCACCTCAACATAGGTATTAAAAGTATAAGGAAAAGATGGGACTGTACATGACCCAACAACAATATAAAGTGTCATGGAGTCATGTGGATTATCCCTCAGGTATGAGATAAACAACTGTTCTACTCACAGGAAGATGCTGTGAGTGCATGTTTACTACACAGGTGGGTGTAGTTACAGGAGAAGCAAACTGAGGACATGTCACCTTCCAAATAAAATTTCTCTAAATTTCTAGCTTTGCAGCAAGTAAGATACTGAAAATTGTCCATGTCCAGAACTCTTCTATATGCTATGTACACATTCCCTAGGTATCTTTGCTTGCCTCTTTTTTGGGGTGGGTGGGTCGGTGCGAATTTTTATTGTATTTCTTGATGTTCAAGTGAAAGTTTAAGCTACTGCAATGCTAGGAATTTGGGGACTGAAGGAAAATGTCATTTTGAGGATACAGAATTCTTATTTTGGAGGATCAATGCCTATATTTTGCCCCATCCCACCCCCATAGCTACAGCCCTGACTACATAGTCACAGCATGTTTGATACCACTTTCCCTGCCATGGAACCATGCTTGGGATGAATGAATCTTGTGTTTGTAATTCAGTGAAGAATTTAAAAGTCTTTATTAGAAAGTTCTAGTGCCCTCCTCTAAATTACAGCCAAGAGCCTTTTAGTAGAGAATTCTAAGTACCTCAACGAACCACAAATCCTAGAATGCTATAGGTTGGAGCCTCGAGAATCAAGATGCTTACAGACTGATATACCTGTGTAGTGTGTGTGTGTGTGTGTATTCTATATTTAATGGTATCAAAGTCATAGATGTGGGAATTTTAACCTCCTGCCAAACAGATTACAGTGGTGCCTCGGGATACGAAATGATCGGGTTACGAAATTTCCGGGATACGAAAAAGTTGGATTGGCAAAAACTGTTTCGGGTTACGAAATATTTTTCGGGTTACGAAATTCATTTCGGCGCGAAATTCAAATGCTGCAAAGTGCAGCTATAGGCTTTCCAGTGCTAACGGAAAAGTGTTTCGGGTTACGA
>NC_056525.1:66281869-66284352 GCF_019175285.1 Sceloporus undulatus | reverse complement strand
CGGGTTACGAAATTTCCGGGATACGAAAAAGTTGGATCGGCAAAAACTGTTTCGGGTTACGAAATATTTTTCGGGTTACGAAATTCATTTCGGCGCGAAATTCAAATGCTGCAAAGTGCAGCTATAGGCTTTCCAGTGCTAACGGAAAAGTGTTTCGGGTTACGAAATTTTTGGGTTACGAAAGGAATGGCGGAACGAATTAATTTCGTAACCCGAGGCACCACTGTAGTATCATTTTATCTGAAAGACTGCCTCCTTTGTATGAACCTGCCAAGAATTTGACATCATTTGTACACCTCCTTTTGTTTGTTCCACCACCCCCTGAGACTAGATTGGGAATATATATAAGGCACCAGCAGCTGTCCAATTGCAGAATTCCTTCTCAAGGAAGGAGAAGCTGGCTCCATCTCTGTTGAGAACCTGGCAAGCAGCCAGAACTATATTGGTTTTGCCACACTGTTCACCTTTCAAACTGTTTTAGTCAGTTTTTGAATAAAGTCCTCCTTCTATTTTTATATTGTGATATCATTGTACATTGCTTTTGGGAATCCCTGGTGGGCAAAAAAGTGTTTTATCACTATTTGAAATAAAGAATAAATAAGCAAAGACCAGGACATCCACATCTATGATACTCCTGATAAGTGGCTATCAAGCCTTTACTCAACTTTTTTCTTGCAATCCTTTTTTTATTGGAATGTTATGATTGTTTTAATGTTTTTGTTGTTATTGTGGTCTTATAAACTGCTCTAAAGACCCATTAGACAATGAAGTGGGCTATAAACCCAGGAAATGCAATTCTAGAAGATGTAAATCTGTATTAGGAAAATGTGCATATACCTGGTTAATTGTGGTATCAACTTCTGTAGATAAGGTTTTACTTTGTCATGGGGTGATTAGTGCATGGCTCTCTTAATTTTGTTGGTCCATAACTCTCTGATTTCCTCACCATTGACTATTCTGGCTACAGCTGATCATAGAGGCAGTTCAAAAACACCTGGGGGTTACATTTTGCCCATCCTTACTTTATCAGTTACAAGAAAGTGAACTGAGACTGTGATAGGGTACACATCGGATGTGCCTAACTGTAGAGTCTCAACTGTTGTATTAATACTAGTATACAGTAATTGTAGTCTCTCTTTACACTATTAAGATGCAATTCACCCATTGAGTGAGATCCCATAGAAGATTTGTCCATTTGCTTCCACAAAATAATCAACTCCCTAGATAAATCTGGTTCTTAACCCATGAGTCTTATGTCCTTGCCAGTTCACAGTATTAAATAGCATTTATATCTAAATACACTTCTGATTTCCTTCTTTCTGCCCTTTGAGGATCAAAACCCATTACACTCATTTGGGAAGCCAATGCAAAAGCTTATTAGTGAGTGTGACAGGGATAGAAGCCAGAATCCCATTCTGATTCATTCCACCCTGTGCTGCCAAAAAAAAAGAAAGAAAGAAAGAAAGAAAGAAAGAAAGAAAGAAAGTGTCCTGTGCAATGAGAAAGAATAAAATATATGTATAAGGAAAAAAAAGTACCATTCCATCTAAGATGTCTTCACTCTGTTTTCCCACTGCAGATCTACATGGTATAGAAACAAACACGTAGAATGCTTACCTCGTGAATGGGCTTTCTTGTTTGTAGGTCGGTACTGTGGAGATTCCTGTCACCTGCTGTGGTCTCTCTTTTCTGAATGCATTAGTCTTTATATAGCCGCTTCCAGCACCTAATGACATAGATGGCCCCTGTCAATATTTAGGACCCTTGAAGAGCCTAGGGTGGTTGAATACATAGGAACATAAAAATGGCTTTGTTGCCTGTATGACTCCTTTTAAAATTAGGATTTGTAAGAATTCTGTGTTCCCAAGAAG
The DNA here is from genome assembly GCF_019175285.1 of Sceloporus undulatus. Lineage (NCBI taxonomy): Eukaryota > Metazoa > Chordata > Lepidosauria > Squamata > Phrynosomatidae > Sceloporus > Sceloporus undulatus. The sequence continues at coordinate 66,282,481 of NC_056525.1, read as the reverse complement.
GGTTGTTTCATTGATTACTGCCCTCAGACATTCTGAAATGTGCTTTCATTTCCATGGAACAAGAAGTTGCCTTATGCTACTGATTCATCTAGATTAAACATGGGGATCATATCGCCCTTCAAATGTTGTGAAATTATATCTGACTAGGGCTGATGGGATTTGCAATCCATCAAAAGCTGAAGGGCCATAGGTTCCTTGCTTCTGATCTAGATCCACTCCATTGATTCATCTCATGCAACATTATGAACTTTGATTGGCAATGGGACTCCCAAGTACAAATTGGACCCAGTCCTGCTTAGCTGCAGATATCATCCAAGACTGGGGATATTCTGGGTGCTCTGGCATGCATTTGTATATGTTACAAACAAACCAGTTACAAATAAATAGTTGCTTGCAATTAGTTCTTTCTCCAGAAATGAATGTTTAATTAAGTTACATTATTACTGTAACTTGATGCAGCACAATGTCATTTCTTTTTGAGCATAAAGTAGCTTCATTAAAAGATGGAGCTAGGGTTGCCATAAGTGAGGACCTCCAAACCGGGACAAATGTAGGACAAATGCAGGACAACATTTTCAAATGTAGGACACATTTTATAAAAATGGAGGACAC
>NC_056525.1:66271777-66278869 GCF_019175285.1 Sceloporus undulatus | reverse complement strand
GGGGGGGGAGGTCCTGGGGGAGGGGCTAAACTGGGGTGGGACTGTGTGGCCCCGCCCCAAACCAGGAAAGTCCCGCCCCCAGGCGGGATATGGCAAGCCTAGATGGAGCAGGAATATCACATACTGTACAATATTTTAAATTGCTGTTTTGTGTGGTGCCTCTTGTTGCTGTCTTGTGCTCTCTTGTGGGTGTTGAGAAGATGACAAGGTGAACCAGAAGTGAGTTGTGCCATAGGCCAGTGGTTAGTCACATTCACATTTTTTAAAAAACAGAAACTAATAATGTTGAAGTCGAAGGCTTTCATGGCCGGCATCCATAGTTTTTTGTGGGTTTTTTGGGCTATGTGGCCATGTTTTAGCAGAGTTTCTTCCTGATGTTTCACCAGCAACTGTGGCTGAAATTCTGCTCAATGCACAGGGCATTGAAATCCACAAACACCTGGACAATTTCAACAAGAAAGAAGAATCCCTTAAAGTAAACAAGGTCCTGAAAGACAGCAAAATAAAGACTCAACAAATGCAAATGAGAAATCTCCCAGGGTCATGGGTTTCCCAGCAGACAATGAGCACTAATCAAGCAGACATTAATCCTCTATGTGCAGACCCTCACACCCTGAGGACTGCCATCAGCAACAAACAATACACATGCAAATCACTCCTGTCTTTCCAGGTCACACAATATATATAGCCAAGTCCTTTCCAGGCAAACATTCTCTGAAGATGCCAGCCACAGATGCTGGTGAAACGTCAGGAAGAGTCTCTGCAAGAACATGGCCACATAGCCTGAAAAACCCACAAAAAACTAATAATGTTGAGTTACTTACTTTTAAGAAAAGAGAAGTAAAAGCTTTTAAAGATGGTATATACCTTTTGAGTCACAAAGAGATATTTGTAACCAATTATTTTTCAAGAATAACAGGTCTGATACTTATATTTATTTGAAGCATTTATCTATCACCTCTAATACCCCCAGGCTCACAAGGTGATGTACAACTTTCTAAGTGCTGCTTGTTTCCTCTTCCTCTCTGATCTTGTGCATTGTTTGGTAAGTTTATCTAGATAATCACAACCATGCTGAACAACTGTCTTAGAAGTAAAAGGGCTAAATTAAATATTAGTTATATTTAAAGTAGACGTACTGAAATGAATGGGTCTTGTTAGTCACAGGTCCCACTGATTTCAATGGTTTTACTCTAGGTAGATGCACTATCTGGACTCAGGTTGGCAGTTTGAGGCCTGGGTGCCGCATGATGGGGTGAGCTCCCATCACTAGTTCCAACTTCTGCCAACCTAGCAGTGTGAAAGCATGCAAATGCAAGTAGATAAATGGGTACCACTCCGGTGGGAAGGTAAACAGCATTCTGTGCAATCATGCTGGCCACATGATCTCTGACAACGCTGGTTCTTTGGCTTAGTAATGGAGATGAACACCAACCCCTATGGTCAGGCACAATTTGACAACCTTGTCATTGGGGAGTACCTTTATCTTATCTACTCTTTGTAGATTTATCATTGTATTTAAAACAAAAGAAAAAAAGGATCTTGTGTATCCTGGTGGCAAAGGATAAGGTCTCTTAGCACGTTAGCTAAGAGGCATATTTGCAAAATGCCCCTTAGCACATTACATGTGTAGAAGTTCATCTTAAAAATATGCAGTATGTATGCAACAGATATGTATATTCACTGGTGTATTTGTCAGACCACCAGACTTGGTTGTAATTCTTGGTAACAGAAGTAAAGATTTAACTTTCAGAATTCCAGCACTTACCAGATTACAGTTTGACACCATATCCTTGGTGTCAAACTCTGGTTTAATTTGTGTAATGCAGAAATTAGAAAGGTTATTTTTTTTAACTCTCTCTCTCTCTCTCTCTCTCTCTCTGTGTGTGTGTGTGCCTTCATGTTGTCTGTTGGTGTATGGAAGGGGTAGGCAACATTTTTGAGCTGGGGGCCGGGTTGCTGTCCCTGAGACAACTGGGGGGCCGAAGCCAAAAAATAAATAATTAAATATTTTTAAAAATAAATAAATAAATAAATAAACCAGGACAAATGTAGGACAAAATTTTCAAATGGAGGACACTTTTTTTTTAAAAAAAAAGGGAGGGCATGCAAAAAATTTTGCTGATTTTTTAAAAAATGTTAATATAAATGCATGTTTCTGAGGCTTCTATAGACAATTGCCCCCCCTTGCCTGCCGCTTGTCCCCCCTTGCCCGCCTCCTCCTGATAGGCCAAAGGCCCCATGCCCTCACGCGAGAGGCCAAAGGCTCCGGCGGCAATCGGCAGCAGGACCGGGCTGGGGCCGGTCCCAAGGCCTTGCCGGGCCGCATCCGGCCCGTGGGCCGCAGGTTGCCTACCCCTGGTGTATGGCGACCCCATGAATTTCATTTAGCTACCCAAATTTTCAAACTACTGGGTTAGGCTAGTTGGCTTGTAGGTAAAATATTCAGAGAACATCTAGCCTCATTTCCAGGTTCTTACATATCATAAACTGCTACATCCTTACATGTAATTAGGCTGTGCAAAGTGCCAGACTAACAGATTGTTTGTTTTGAAGCAAGTCTCAGTGTTGATCAGTTTGTATATATTGTGGAAAATTATAGCTTTCAAGCATTTTCTATCATTTATGTGTATTTTACAGCGTTAGAGAAAATTAAGGTGTCATACTTTAATTATGTAAACACCAAGATTCTAAAAGTTGATTCTTTATTACTGTCATAAATAGTAACTCAGATTACTGACATGATAAGGTGGAATATGCCAAAGAAACATCTTTGATTTAACATATTCTTGGGGTTAGGCTTTTTTAAATGTATTACTTGGAAGTAGCTCAAGTGGTTAAGACAATGACTTTGTTGACTGCAAGATCGGCAGGTTGGCAGTTCGAGGCCCAGGTGCTGCATGATGGGGTGAGTTCCTATCACTAGTCCCAGCTTCTGCCAACCTAGCAGTTCCAAAGCGAGCAAATGGAAGTAGATAAATAGGTACTACGTCTCAGTGGAAAGGTAACAGCGTTCAGTGGAGTCATGCTGGCCACATGACCGCCAGAGCAGTCTTCAGACAAAACTGGCTCTTTGGCTTAGAAATGGCAATGAGTACCGCCCCCTACAGTCGGTTATGACTAGACATTCATGTCAAGGGACTATCTTTACCTTTACCTTGCCTAGACATAAATTCTAAATTGAGTCTTTCTATTTAACATTTTTTACATGTATGGCAAAAATAACTTATTCAGTAGTGGTTTCCTCAGTGCCTCCATTTCACGCTTGCATTGAACCACCACTTCACAAAGCATACTTTGAAATCCAGGCTTTTGAAAATGTAATTTACCTTCATCAGGGAAACTACCACATGGTTGGAAGTCAAGATTATAAAGAAATATGTCTCTGTTGTAATGATTTTAATTATGTGCTAGCTTTTAGTATTTAATTGTTTCACTGTGCTTCCGATTGTGTTTGATGTAAGCTGGTCTGGGAACAGGGTTGACTTAAGAGTGACGTGGAGCTATCCAAAATAAACTATAAGAAGAAGAATCATAGAATCATAGAGTTGGAAGAGACTGCAAGGGCCATCCAGTCCAACCCCGTGCCATGCAGGAAATCTAAATCAAAGCATCCCTGACAGATGACAGAAGGAAAGGAAGAGGAAGAAAGAACCCATTTCCCCCCAATAACATTCCTATTGATATGGCTAGATAATGAACAGTTCCCTTTTTATCCATCAACAAGGATGGCCAAGATATAGACCCCTTAAAAGAACTGTATAGCAATGGTCTCAAAAATTCTCCACCTCATTTGTGAATAGAGAAACTGGGCAGACTTCTTCATGACATTTCTTTAGGGTATAAGGACATTTTCTAATAATTTTTTGGGAGTTGGGAGTTTGGTGCGCGCACACACAAACACACACACCCCTTGTTGCTGGCTTTACAGCACTGTTTGATAGTTAGGTCACAATTTTCATTTTCTGGCCTTGAGAGAAAAAGAAAAATCTCAGGAAAAATAATTTTTGGAAGGAACAATTACCTTACCTTTAATTAAAATGGGTTTCCTCTCTTCACCCACACTTACACTTTGCAAACCCATCCAACTGTGGAATGTCTCCTAGGTTTTATGGCCAGTTCCCAGCTATCATCCAGTCAATAATGTTACATTTCATCAAAACATTCCCTAAAAATGTGCTGGTAGTTAAGGCACTCCCCAGAGCGCTTTGTATTTATTACAGTTCATTGTAAATCCTGTGAAGTGGGCACAGCTGTAAACCTCCAGGAGGGGTCAAATAGTGTTGCTCCTTGGAACTTTGCACTCCCCCACATGAATCTGTGACACCAGTTTTCATTTTAATTGAGTTTTAATTTTTTTACAGCTATGATGGATGTGGCTGCGAGACAGCAGATGGTGTTGAGAACAGCAAATTAATTATCAAGGAAGGTCATTCTTTGAAAGCAGGAAACTTTCCTGTTTCCCCCTCCCTGTTTTGCCAGGGAAATGTATCTGCCAGCAGCAAGAGGGACAGTTTTGAAAGTAAAAAGAAAACAGTTAGATCAATCATATTTGTATCAATTAGATGTCAGTGGACAAATTGACTATGCATATGCTATTTCCGCAGCGTGCACATAACTAGTCTCAGACCAGAACCTGTGCTTTGAAAAAAGGCATATCTGACGTAAATTGCTGAGGGTCTATTGATGGGGGCGGCGGGGGGGGGGGAAGAATACTTATTATTTAACAAGTGGGGATTAGTTCAATGACATCTTAAAGAAGGGAGAATAGTAGATCATGGAATTCATTGCGAAAGCTGCTATTAAGTTTAATGGAGCTAAGAGTACCAAATGGTTGGTTCAGCAGGTTCAGTGTCTGATATCACCCTTTTAAAAGGATCTGGCAGCAGAGTGATGGGAAAGCACACAGTGTAAGGCACTGGAGAGGTATGTCTGATCAGGATAAAAAGTACTGGCTTTGTTGGACAAATAGGGTAATATGGTATAAGGCAGCTTTGTCTAATACCTTGTCCTGTACACAAAGTGGCACCAAGGTACAGTGGCGTCACTAGGTTTGGCATCACCTGGTGCAGTAATTCATGGTGTCACCCTTCATTGACCTCCCCCCATACTATACCATACAGAATCCTTAGTAATGTTTTTTGTACTAATGTTACTCAGTAATCATAATTCCTGCATATTACTGAATGTAACGGTAATAATTGTGATATAAACAACTAGCAAAATTAAAATTATACCTTTAAATTACAATATCATAAACACAACCTAAATACATTTACATATACATATACAGAGTTTCATGTGGCTGAAGTGGTAAAATGTGATGTTTTAAAATAATTTTTGTTAAAAAAATTAAAAATTGGGACAGCTCCTTTCTCTTTGCACTAAGCCTCACCCCACTCACCCCATCTCTTCAGCATTTTAAAGGGACACAGGGGAATATCACAGCCCATTTCTGCCCAAATGCAGATATTCCATGAGCAGTGGTGTCACCCCCTCCTTGGGGTGTCAACTGGTGTGGTCTGCATGCTGTGTGCCCCCCCCCCCAGTGACTCCACTGCCAAGGCATTGCCTCCTTTCCTCATTGAGAGCAATGCCTCAGAGAGGTGTCCCCAGATGTCAGGTTGGAGAGAGTTACATTCAGGTACTCTGTAACTTTGACTTAAGCATTCAATAGACACCTTTGGATGACTATCCATAAACCACAGTCCTTGAATCCATGTATGATCCATACCTGGGTGTACTCTTAAGGCTGGATTATCTATGGTGAAATTAGAACAAATATTCCAGGACCCACAGTGTCTTCTGTTGGTACACTTAGCAGGGGTGGGGTGGGGTGGACCTGGGAAGCTACAAGGAGGAAGTATTGGAAGCACAGCAGAGAGGAACAGGGGTTTGGAAGAGAAAATGAAGAATGATGGAACCTGGGAGTGGCTAGGGCTAACTGGAGGAATAGGGGAGCAGAGGGACATGTATGTTTACGTGAATGGGTACACACTCAGAAAAAAATTGGACATTGCTCTTAAAAACTAATTAATTATCATGATAGTTTCAAGACCCTCCCATTACTATTATAGTTACAATTTTTCAAAAGTAATTATTTTTTTTGTCACAAATTAACTAGAAACATGACACAATGCTAGGATCCTCTGCTTCAGAACAATACTCAAGAACATTGCACAGAACTGCTATTAAAATGTGAAAAAATCATTTAAAGTTCTGTTTTTTTTTACAATACACTCCTCTTCTGCATTAGAAGAAGACATTTCTTTTAAGAGCTTTTCATTTGAGAAAACAAGCGGGAGGTCTTTGTGTGCATGCAATGCTGTGTATTTTACTCAAAGTTAAGTCACTGTACAGAGAAGTCATGCCAACAAAACATTTTCCAAACAGCCTCTCTACATGTCTAATATACTCATAATAAACAGAGAAAAGCAGTACAAAAAAAAACAGTTTCTGTATATTCTGAGAGCATCCAAAATCCAACCCTTTGCATCTAGTAGCAGCACTGATGATGATGATGATCATCATCATCCACACAGGCACGCAAAGGCTTGTTTGTACTTTACTGGCATAACAATCACTGGCATAATGCACTTCTTTCAGGATTCTTTCAGTGTCAATGGGGAAAAGAAAGAAAAAAGCCCTATTTGGTTGGAATAAAAAGCTGCTGGCTTACAACCATTGAGTCTCCATAGCCTTGGCTTCTGGGTGGGTTCTTGTAGCTAAAGGTGCTCTATGAAGCCTTGTTTGCACCATGGCAAATTAATGATATGAATGACTTGTGAACAGACATGGTTGTTTCACACATCTCCACTGAATTCAAATTAAAAGTTTATGCTTATGTAATATCACAGAGTCAGCTTAGTATAGTAGTTTGAACTTTGAACTATGACTCTGGAGACTAGGGTTCAAATCTCTGCTTGGCCATGGAAACCCACTGAGTGACCCCATGCCAGCCACACTCTTAGGCCCTTATCAGACGAGTGTGGAACTGGGGGTCTTCTGCACTGGGCGGTTCGAATTCACGTTATTTTGCACAATACCATCATACCAGCATTCGAATGGCCCAATCCGCACTCACGTGAATGC